>NC_091124.1:33192500-33495625 GCF_040183065.1 Periplaneta americana | reverse complement strand
ATATTAATAGCCTTGTTGTTAAAAATGTATATGAAAATAATTATTTTTGTAAAAAATATTTTATTTTATGCAAGTTTCTGTAACTAGTAACTATTACTAGAATAACAGTTTATGTAAAGTTTCCTGCCCTTAGTGAGATGATGTCAGGAAAAAATTTACCCGAGGTAATATTCTGTTACAGATCCCTGGATCAGAAATGGGAGTTATCCATACTGCTAGTATAGCATAGTTCTTGCAGGTCTTAATCGATCACATCTGCAAGTGTTGGCATGCAAGAAATCATTCAATATACGTCAGTATTATGTGTGTCTCTTAAACTCTCAAATTTCAGTTTGACTCTAATTGAATCGGAAGATGCAAAAAGATGCCGTAAAGTGGTGTGACTTTGAATGCCGAGGTGACTTTGAACAGTAGTTTAGCGCCTTTCTAAATTAAATGCTATACCCAATTGCCAAAAAACTGAACTAATTTATTGACAACTTAAACAGTTTTTTCGCAATTGGGTACAGCATTTAATTTAGAAAAGCGCTAAATTACTGTTCAAAGTCACCCCACTTTACGGTGACATGTTATAAAAAAAAAAAAACAAATTTTTACAGGAGACAATAAAAACTTTCTAATGCCTACAACTCATGTTCTATATATAATAAAAATTAAGTTATCTGTGCCAAAATATGTAGACTGGCATAGTTAACTTAATTTTTATATGCATACACAACATGATTTGCAGGAATTATGGAGTCTTTATTGTTTCCTGTAAAATTTGTTTTTTTGTAACATGTCATCTTTTTGCGTCTTCCGATTAAATTATTCCGTAACATTATATCCGAGGTTTGCAGGCTGCAACACAGCCAGCAGAAAATATATTTATGTCAAAGAAATCTGTCTCAGAAAGAAGAGGCCTCATGCAAAATTTACAGACAATTTCTAGCTCATGTTAAAATTAAACACTGCTAGTTATCACTCTCGCCTGTCAATGCAGACAATGGATTGCTCCTTTTCTAGTTGCTTTATTTTAAAAGTGGCATTTTTCATATTGTCGATATTAAGTATGAAAGCTCTAGAAAGTGATCACATATGTAGATAGCACAAATTACACATTTTTATTTTACTCAATTTTTTTGGGAAACATCAGTAGTAAAAAAAGAAATTTGCTTGGATTGCCTGTTCTTAACCAATATTACTTTCATATAAAGAATTCATGTGACAGAAGCTCAAGTAACAATCAGTTTATGCATAACTTTTCTCGAGAAATACCGTAGAAACTTCATAAGAGTGAAAAAGCTAAATAAAATTCACAACAAAAAATAAATTTACATCTTGATTACACACTTTGAACACTTGTAACATTAATGATTTGGTGAATTTGTATTATAAACAACTTTGCTGTGTTCCTTGTTTGTGGCTTCATATTTTTGGTGTTTTGATTAGGGTGCGTTTTTGATTGGCAATGTTGTGTCAAATAGGGTGTGTGTTCTGAAATTGGACAAACTGGGAGTTCATTTCAAACACGATTCAAGGAACACATCACAGCCATAACCAAATCAAACAATACTTCCACCTACACAAAGCGCATCACCAACACCAACCACAAGTACAGCAACATAGAAACAGACATGGAAATCCTACACATTGAATCGAAAAGCTAGAAACTAAACACACTAGAACAATACTAAATATACAGACATACAAAAACACATGCACAACACATCCTGAACACAGAACGAAATTTCAGAACACACACTCTATTTGATATAATACTACCGATCATAAACACATCCCCATCAAGGCACCAAAAAGAAGAAATCGGAAACAAGGACCTCAAGCTGAAACTAGCCATTAACTAAGGTAAAATACCATATAGTTTCAATTAACACAGTAAAGTTGTTTATATAATACATTCACCAAATCATTAAAAAATAAATATTTATCTTTTACCAAGTGTACTAAAGAAAGTCTGTTTTCACTAGGATCTCAAACTGAAAGTCTTGCTGAATTATATTATTTTCTCTGTGTTTATATAACTAAAAAACTGGGAAAGCCACTGGCATAGCTCTGTTGGCTAAGGCGCTTGCCTGCCGATCCGAAGTTGCGTTCGGGCGCGGGTTCGATTCCCACTTGGGCTGATTGCCTGGTTGGGTTTTTTCCGAGGTTTTCCCCAACCGTAAGGCAAATGTTAGGTAATCTATGGTGAATTCTCGGCCTCATCTCACCAAATACCATCTCGCTATCATCAATTCCATCGACGCTAAATAACCTCATAGTTGATACAGTGTCGTTAAATAACCAAGTAAAAAAAAAAGGGAAGTTAGATATATTAAGAAAATTTTCTAACAGCAGTGTGACCTCCATCATTTGCTACAAAATGTACTGGAATTGATCTTGTGTATGAGCATATGAGATTTCCTACCACACTTCAGATGATGGCATTCTTATCTGTACAGAATAATTGCTTGCTCATTCTTTCAGAATTTTCTCATTGCTTTATTTTCTGTTTGGAATACATTTTATACATGCTTGAATATCTTCTGCTAATGACATGGTAAAATAAATTTTTAGCTATATATGGAAAAATACAGTAATTCATTTAATTAATTTTCCGGCTGATATTGTTACTTTAATGGTAACTGAAATTGTGCGGTCATCTAATAATACTTTTTAATAAATTTACAATCACATTTGTCCTTGAATAGATTTGCAGTACTTTTTACAGTAACTAGAGAGTTCAACAACGAGCTTATTGCTCTTAGTCCACCATTGTCATTTTATCTTACTTAAAAACGCAGTTACAAATTTCTCTTATATATTGCCATTGATTTCCATGCAATTTTTTCAGTTATTTAACTTGTCTTCATTTTCATAATTTAAAAAAATTGTATTAATTGTTATTTTTGTTCAGCACTGAAGCCCTTTCCTTTCTTCGAACCAGTATAATCAAAGAAATTGATTGAAAAGTAATTATAATATTGTTATTTTTGTTTCTCAGTTTTATAGAATTTAACATTATTTTGTAAATATGAACAATCTGATGCTCAATTTTTAAAGATAGCCTACATGTTTCCAAAGTTACTACTATTTAAGAACCAAGAATAAAGAAACGGTTATTTCTATTCTTAAAACACCAATATTTCAAATTATTTGAACAGTATGTTCTCGAAACTAGTTGTAGAAAACTCGTCCGTTGGCAGTGGTTGAAAATTTACAGAATGTCGTTTCATTGAGGTCATAAATTTCAGCCAGACTGTAGGCGCATTTGCCTCCTGATCGGTCCCCATTTGGGCTGATTATCTGGTGTTAGATTTTTCCGAGGTTTTTCCCAACTATAAGGCGAATCTTCAGCCTCGTCTCGCCAATGCCATATCTCTATCATCAATTCCACAGACTCGTTAAATAAACAACTAAAAACATAGTAATACCTTTCAGTTACATTTTTTAACCTATTAGTTCTTCTTCTTTATATCCCTTCATGTGTTGTGTACATATATTGCCTGTAGCAAAACACATTTGTTCATTTCAATATTTCTTTGGACGTCTACACTTTTTTTATCAATTTATCCATAGTTTTTAAACGTTTCTGGTAGCTTTTAAATTCTTATTCACAGTACATAATCTTTATATTCTTTCAGGTTTTCATTTCAGATTTAAATATTCTTAAATCTTCCCGAATAGCTTTTAATTTTGCATTGACAGTATATGAAATATCTTTTTATTTTTATATTCATTTACATTATCATTTAAAAATTCATAAATTTTAAAATACTCTTTAATATGTCTCTTTTCTTATACTCCTTTTTTTCTCACACTTCCTAAAAACATAAATTTCGTATATTTTGATTCTGATTTTGGCTATTTCGTTCAAATTTAATACTTGCAGCTTTGATACGGACATTACCTTGCAAAATTTCGAAACAATAGTTTTTTCGGGGATTGTAACACAATTTGCACGATTTTATTACACATTTATAATATTCATTCAATTTATAATTTTAAAGTTAAAAATTTTAAAATATTTTAAAAGCTTAAGTTTCTTTTGTTTTCTCTCCTTCATTCATTATAATTATTTGTTTCAATTTAATAGCTTTGATACGGACATTATCGTGCAAAACTTTAAAACATTAGTTTTTTTTCGAGGCTTGTAACAACATTTATACAATTACATTTTCTTTCTCAATTTCTCTAGCTCATTTAAGTTACCTATATAGTACGATGAAGTACAGTATGGTTACTTTAAATTTATTGAACGTACAGTATATAATAATATAGATTCATTCCTTTTGCTGGAAAATTGAGCAATGTAGAAAACTCTCATTCAAGCACTAATTGTACACTGTTCATATTTTTCACCTGAAGGACTAGTGAGTAGTACGCATGGTGATGGTGCAGCTAATGCATGTTTTTATTAACAAGCACTAGACCAAAAAGTAACACATTGCAATCAGTCTGCAGGTGGTAGGTTTTGCTCAGGGTACAATTTTGTATCTACTTTGACTGCTTTTTAACTTTGAACAGGGGCAGATACGCCTGTCTCTGCGTCAGAGGGGCCTGCGTTGAGTTCTGGTGCTATTGTCAGTATAGTGGTGGCATCACTGTTCATAATCCTCATCTTCATTGACCTGTCATGTTATCTGGTGAATCGAACCGGGCTCCTGATGGTGATCTGTGAGAAGACACGAGGAAGTAAGACAAGCGATGAAGATGCTAAACTTGGCAGGTGAGCGTGGACAATATGATATTAATATTCTTAATATTGTTCCTGTTTAATCAAGTAAGGTATCTTCAGATCTATTTATATAATATAACTTGTTATATTTTTTAAAAGTGTTTGTTATGGTACTTGGTTTTGAATGTGTTGCAGAGAATTTGTTGAGGAAGTAGCCTGTACAAATGCTTCAATTTTTTTTTCAAGTAATAGTACCGGTTTATTGAAAATGAATGCTTCACTAATAAAAACGAACTACGAAAGTGGAAGAAAGATTTTAAAATTTAATTCCACATGGATAAACATTACGCCAATTTTACTACCAAAAAAAAAATAAGAAAAACGAAAAGAAAGAAATTCTGTAGAAACAGAAGAAGATACCGGTAGTGTAGCCATACAACTGCTGTAATACATTGCCAATTTATTTCAGTACAGTTCTTTTCTCTAGACTCAACATGGGCTCAAACCCAGTTGAGAATGATGAACTTTTAAGCTATATATATATATATATATATATATATATATATATATATATATATATATATATATATATATATATAAGTTAAATTCTTGGTTAGACTCCTAGAAAAAATGTTATAAAAGTGCTTGACTGTACATTTGTCTTAAGAACCCCATACACACAAAGATTTATCTGTACAGACTTACCTCCTAAACTTACAGTTGACCAAGAGTTCATAAGAGATCATTGAAATCAATTGAAATGCTGTTCCTTCATGGATCTATATTCATTTATTCTCCATTTCCTATTGTCATTCTTTGCTTTTAATTTTTCATAAGCGTAGAAATGGTTCATACATTTCTATAAATTCTAATAGAAATGCGTGAGAACAGTTTCTCAAATCTTTACTTAAATAGCTTGACGCCATTTCGCTACAAAAACAAAACAACAACGAATCGACTATATGTTTGCAGTAGTATCACAGTCTAGTATATACAGTCACGAAGTTTGAGTTTATGAGGGTACTAGGAACAATAGACTGTGCAGGTACTATTTCGCATTGTCAGTGATGAGGCGATAGTAGCGAACCTAGTGGTTAGCAACTATCTATGGATGCATATTTACTACGTATTGAGCTTCGTGAGTGTATATATTAGACTGTGGTAGTATTGTTTGTGCTTAAGTTTACTTTTTCTCCTGCTTAATTTGAAGAGCTCTACAGTCGGAAAAATTCAAGCAGCCGTTGAACTCTGGAGACTTACCTCCAGGCCAAAGTCTTAATACTTTTCGCCTATATATGACATTTGCATTTGGATTTAGGTTTGTACTTGCATGTATGGGGGACATTTACAAGCTATTAGAATTCAAATTGAAATTGTTTCCTTTGAAAATTCGAATTACTATAAGTATTACAGTATAACATTAGTTTTTTGTGACAGGAATTTGAAGGGAAATAATGACTACCGGTACTTTGAATTATCCAGCTTCAAATTAACCAGTCGCCCTTGTATTATGGAAAGTATTGAGGTCACTGTATTTTCATTTTGATGGGAAATAATACATCAACTTGAAGCAATTGTACTTGCTACAAAGATGATTTTCTTGGCTGTACATGTCAAGCTGTTGCAACTGCATCAAGCATTGCACATGCTTAATTTTATTGTTACTATTGTTTGTGTTATTATCTTTCTCATTGTGACCCCTAACACAATCACTGCAGATTAGTTGTATCCAAACTTTGTGATCAAACGAAACATATCCAGATGATAGATATTAACCTCTTCTTCAGTTCATTTCCTAAATTTACACACAAACAGGACTAAGATTTCCAATTGTCCAAGACGAATTATTAAATCACACTTGTTTCGTACAGCGTTTAATTTTAGGACTCATGTTTATTAGATTTTTTTTTCCTTGTTTTGATGAATACTACCCCCTCTAATAATCTTAATTTTTTTTTAATGAAACTTGTTTCATACAGTGTTTAATTTTAGGAGCCATGCTTATTAGATTTGTTTTCTTGTTTTGATGAATACTACCCCCTCTAATAATATTGATTTTTTTTCTGGAAATCACATTGGAATTGAGTAGTACAAGAAATTTCATGTCTTACCACTGTCATATTGCTTTAATTTAATAAAAATGATTAAATCCAATAAATTTATTATACAGCTTTAAAAAAGAGCTTAGTAAACAATTGAAATTTCATAAAAAATCAAACTGTATATTTCCATTGGATGACCTGTCTGTTTATCAAATCTGACACTCACACTTTGATATATGACTGATGCTCGATATTACGCGATATTGATCATGCAGGAGAAATATACCACTACATGATCCAGAAAAACCGAAGATTAATGACATTTCAACAGTAATTCAATTTAATGTTATTAAATAGTTAAGGACTATGAAGCTCCACTATACATAAATGCAGATTTTACATACACAATAATTCAATTTTTATTAGTCTGTGATATAGAGGAAAACTTAATAAGAGATACCAGTAATATTGTGTATGTTTAAAATCACAAAGTTTGGCTACACTTATCTTGGTTACAGTATGTTGATGTGTCTGTATTCCATTGCATCATCCAGTGCTTGGGTTGCAAACTCTTGTAAGTGAAGACATGAATGAGTTGAGAATATAAAAGGGAAGAGAAGGTTCTTGTGATGTTCAAGGATAGTACCGGTATGTGCATTACTGTGCAGTACCTCCAGTCTGAATGTACCACACACAAGTACGTAATATGGGCTATTACCTATATGACTTCCAAGTAGAAGACACTAGGCACTTTGAGATCGATGATTTTGGTAATTATGTTCTGCATTGAAATTAATTACGTAAAAGTACAGCAAAGCCTAACTGTACAATGCTTTAAGGTTGCCGAACTATTGACATTGAAAATTTGTTAATATGCCGCTTGTTTAGTTGATCAGTTTCGTCAAAGAGCTTCATTAGCTCAGAACTTCATGCTGGATTATTTTTGGCAAGATCCCGAATTCGGACTTGTATTTATTTATTTATTTATTTATTTAATTAGTTAAGACTTACTTAATTATTTATTTATTTATTTGTCTGTCTAGCTATCTGTCTGTATCTATCTATCTATCTATCTATCTATCTATCTATCTATCTATCTATCTATCTATCTATCTATCTATCTATCTATCTATCTATCTATCTATCTATCTATCTATCTATCTATCTATCTATCTATCTATCTATCTATCTATCTATCTATCTATCTATCGATCCATCCATCCATCCATCCATCCATCCATCCATATCTGTCTATCCATCCATCCATCCATCCATCTATATCTGTCTATCCATCCATCTATCTATCTATCTATCTATCTATCTATCTATCTATCTATCTATCTATCTATCTATCTATCTATCTATCTATCTATCTATCTATCTATCTATCTATCTATCTATCTATCTATCTATCTATCTATCTATCTATTTTTGGTGAGATCCGTAGTTCGAGACTGGTATTTATTTATTTATTTATTTATTTATTTATTTATTTATTTATTTATTTATTTATTTATTTATTTATTTATTTATTTACTTATTTATTTATTCATTCTTCATTTATTCATTTACTTATTTATTCATTCTTCATTTATTCATTTATTTATTTACTTAGTTACTTAATTACTTACTCATTTACTTAGTTACATACTTAATTAGTTACTTATGTATTTACTTAGTTACTTAATTATTCAGTTACTTATTTAATTAGTTGGTTATCTATCTATCTATCTATCTATCTATCTATCTATCTATCTATCTATCTATCTATCTATCTATCTATCTATCTATCTATCTATCTATCTATCTATCTATCTATCTATCTATCTATCTATCTATCTATCTATCTATCTATCTATCTATCTATCTACCTACCTACCTACCTACCTACCTACCTACCCACCCACCCACCCACCCACCCACCTACCTACCTACCTATTATTTCATGATTCGCATATATTTACTTTCAGATTCTCGAATAGTTCATTCACGTAAAATATACATTTTCCTAAACTACCAATGTCTGATTATGATATAACAGAAACAATTATGGCATTTGCAATACAATGTCAATATTTCCAATCCTCTGAACTGAAAAATATTAGATTACATTCACATTTTGGCAAGGAATGCTGTAACCTAACAATGTGAATGATTTACATTTATGTCTTCACATTATAAGAGTCTGATTGCATAATGATCTGCACATCATCTGACATGCTTCCACTGCACATTCAGGTAAATACTAAGGTCACCCATTTTCAGAAAAATGTGTTCAACTTTATCCATTCCATATATTCCCTTCTAACACACAGTTTTTTATTCCAAAAATAGAATTAGTTAACAGTGTTAGTTAATGTACGGTATATGGTTTAAAGAAATGTTTTAAATGTTAGATAATTTTTATGTGTAGCAGGGTTGGGATTAATAAAGGTAATGGTATTTTGAACTGGTAATGATTATGCAAGCAGTTATCAATTTATTGGCAGTATGATTTAGTGTCTAGTCATTAGAATTAGAGCTCGTTTATCCAATGGGTTCATTATGTTTTGGTACTCTGCCCCGGATTTATGATGAGAAACAGTTGGTGCCTACAGAGAGTTAATGAATTATTGACTTTTTGATTTGTGTTATGAAACAAAACAACGATATTAATTTGTCTAGCTAGCAGGTTAAAGACGCAAGGGGGGCAGTAATTACTATGGAAATGTTAACAAGCACTTACAACCCATTTATGAGTAATTGTATCACAGATGCAAAATTATATATTTTAAACACAAAATTATCGTGTATGGGTAACTTATAATTCCTTACAAAAATTGTCAAAAATCACTTAAGATAAACCAGCATGGTATGCAGTCCCACAACAGAAAATGTGTTTGCTCTTATTCAAGGCTCGCTCAGGCGCAAAATTAAGCATAACCATTTTTTATTGAAATTTTCAACAAATGAATGTCAAGAATGGGAACTCCCTTCTTCCCCCGAATTAAGACCCAACCCTGCTTTATAGAAATGGGTTGTTTTTGTTTAGGTTGTTTAGTGAATGTAACATAACTGCATAAAGCATGTTCCCAATGCACTTCCAAAATAACATTTTTACCTATAGCCACTTCTTCAGTTACATAATGCATTATATTTTGAACTGGATTTGCCAGTTCTTTTAATTTTGAAGTAAACCAGAATTTTCATGTATTCTTATACATTAAATCCACTATTTTGCACCATTTTTAATTATCACATTCAAAATAATTAATTGCATTTATTTAATACCTGAATTACAAATGTAAGTGAAACCATTCTTGAAAAGAAATAACTAAACAGTATTATTTGGAAAACATTTTATGTTTCTTTCTCGTGTTAAATTTTACATGTTAACGAGATAATGTAAAATTTAACACGAGAAAGACACATAATACTTTTCCGAAGTGATACATTGTTAAAAGTTGTGTAATCAAGATGTCTAATATTATTTGATTTAATGTTAAAAAATGCTGTTTTAAAACCAAACTAACTATATTTCACTGTACAATTGAGCTACGCAGTTAAATTGTATCATAAGGACATTTATCAAAATGATTAGCTTCTTAAGTTAACTTAATGGTGCAGATCACAGAACCTGTTCTGTGCATTGATAACTTTCAAGGCTTTCAACGTTAGCGCCTGTTTTCCTAGTATGAGTCATAGTTGAGTTAATCAGTTTCAATTCTCAATACCTCATGTATAAATTAGTCCATTCCTACAAAACTACAAGGATTACTTGAACTGATTTCATCTTTTGAGCGGTAAATTTTTCATTGATTAAAGTTCACGTTAACACTTTGTTAAAAACATAAAATTTACTCTGTCACACGTTAAAAGTGTTAAAATTGTTTAAAAAGGTGTTTACCTTCGACAGACGGCCCGTTTCGACGCTATTTGTCGTCGTCTTCAGTGTCTCTTGAACCACTCAAGAGACACTGAAGACGACGACAAATAGCGTCGAAACGGGCCGTCTGTCGAAGGTAAACACCTTTTTAAACAATTTTAACACTTTTAACGTGTGACAATGTAAATTTTATGTGGTAAATTTTTGTTTATAAATATCTGCACGAATTCTCTGATGTTAGTGGCTGGTCAAAATGTTACTTTGATTCATCTCATTGTTCAGACCTGGATGATACAGCTGACCTTGGTCTAGTGGTGGTCGTTAGAAGAAGTTAACGGTTTATAATAATTTAATTTTTCAAAATCACTTTTTAATTCAGAAAATACAGGCATTCTCTGAATCAGTCATTTATGGTGAAACTCGGGAAGAAGAAAAATAACAGTTTCATTACATGATAACTGTTGCCATCTATCTGTTTGTGAATAATAAAATATATTATTCATTTAATGATAAAGTTATTCTTGCTTTCATTTACAATGGAACTTCGATTATTGTCATTAATTTGTTCCGAAAATAAAACCTAGCAACATATAAACACCTTTCTTTTAGCTAAAAAAAACTTTCTAAAATGCTAAAAGTGTTACAATTTTTAAAAAGGTACTAGTAATGTACCTTTGTGACAGAGGGGTCCCGTTTCGACACCGGTGTGTTCAGTGTCCTTAGAACTACTCATGTTTTATCGTCTTTCTTTTAGGTTGTAACTTTGAACAAAATTATGTATTAGAAGAAACATCAGCCCATAACATTAATACATTAATTTAATTTGATAAAAAAAGTATTAAATTCATTTTATTCCTGATGTAACTTTAAAAGAAAACTTAACAAATACTAGAAAAGTCAATAAACACCAAATCTCGTGGTTTAATAGCATGCAATGTTTGCTTACGATTTTGACATTTAAATTAAAAAGCTGTCACGTTCTTGATGCATACTTTAAAAGGATAGGGGACCTACAAAATGATGTAATCACATGCAGAAAAAAATCTCATAACCAAATAAAAGATTAACACAAAATAAAACGAACATTGTTTCCAAATGTCGTTAATAACTATAAATTTCAGTTTTTCAATAATCACTTGTCAAGAATTTGAATCCCCCGTGATTCACATTATTACAAAACGCTCGGATGCGTGATTGTATGCTCTATATTATGCGAATGTTAGTCATCCAGGAGAAATGTGGGCTACCAGATCTGGAAAAAACGATTAGTAAAACTTCGATGATAATGGAATTTAATGGTATGATTTAGCCGAAAATGATGGTAATTGAAGTTCCACTGTATTTAATCATTACGCACAACATTCAAGCCTTCAATGAAAAATTTTGAGTTTCCAATCACGTATCAAGACATAATATCTGCATTGTTTTAGAACTACTTTCAGGATGCATCATCAGGGTAATATAGCCCAAATCCTGAAGATTTCCTATTGTCCTGGGCCCGTTAGACTATAGTGAAATTAAAGTGATTGATTTGTGACATTTGAAGGTGCCAAGGGTTTCCATGGCAACATCCCTTTCTCCATCTTTGTGGCCAATAAAACGCTATCACTCTCTCTTCTCTTCACCTACAATCTATAGAAGGACAGTGTCTTATTGGCCACAAAGAGAAGGGAAGGGATATTGCCATTGGAGGCCTTCAAATGTCACAAGTCGATTACCTATTTCTTTAATTTCACTGTAAACAACTTTTCAATTCTGTGGTGATATTACTCTGATGATGAGATCTTTTAAACAGTTCGAAACATTGTAGATAGCAAGTTTCAAAATACAACTAGAAACCCATAAGTCTCAAAATCTCAGGCCATGTCCCAATGCTCAAGTCTATACTACACACTAGTGACTAGCAACTAGGTGACTTGTAAACTACACACTAGGAAGCTTTGGACATGTATGCTTGAATGACGGCCTTCTTCATAAACTATTTTTCTTAAAACTATGACATCACGCACCAGCACTGAATTAAGAAGGCAGTGTCCTAATGCAGTTTCATTACGAGTTATGTTGAAAAGATAATGGCCTAAATTATTACAATATTTAAAAAAAGTAAAGGAGGTGCCAGAGTACCAATGTCAATGTTGAAGATTAACGTATTGTTCTACATTTTATTTCCAAAGCATCTTCAGATTTCATAGCTCCAATTGCTGATGGTTTAGTGTACAAGTCATCAATCAATCAAGCATTTTCATTTGGTAGCTACTACGGACTTAACTGCTATGTAACATGTAACTTTGGATCATGGCATGGCTAACGAGAAAGACAGGCTTATGGTGCGACATCACATAGTCATAACATGGCCAGCACTTAACACGTTTATATGTAAATACACGTTTAGCATGGGTTTAATATAGCAATTCATTTGTTTTTTAGAACTTTGAACATGTATTTATATTAGGAGATTGTTAAGATGGCCATGATTAGACCATGATAACCACGTGACTCCAATTGGTGCTGAAGCCTGTCTTTCTCGTTAGCCATGGATCATGACTTCTGACGTCATATCCGGCTATTTAGTCAACTATTAAGTTCACTTCAGCCGTAAACGTAGCTTTGGGACATGGCTCAGAATATAATAAAATTATAGTCATTAGCTTGTTATTTTATTTCTTTATTTATTTACATATTCAGTTATTTCTTTATTCACTTATTTATATTTATTTGCTCTTTTGTTTCATCCATTCACATAATTTAATTTTTATTTTGTAACATTGAATAATAAAAAACTTCCAACACAATTTTATATTTTGTTTTCTATACTTTTATGCAATTGAAAATGTCGTTCTGTTAAAAGATGATAGTCTAGTGATATCTGGAGCAAGGTCAGTGACTGTGTGTTTGTCAATTAACCCGGAGTACATGTTGTGTTTTCTTGGATCTCTCATGAAGCTTATACAGTTGGCGCTTCCCCCTCCCATATTGCAGCAATAAGGACTCAACTGGGCCAGGCTTGAGCATGGAGAAGTTCTCCGAGACTAAAGTGCCCATGTAAGACGTGAACCAATAACAAGAATTGGGTGCCTTGCTTGTTTTGGTTATTTTCCAGCTTGGTGTGTGTGCATGGGCATGGTGCAGGATAAGAAACATGACACCAGCAAATATGACATGAAAATATTTAATTTATACTTCCAGATGTTTTTCTTTTACCGAACATTGTGATGTTTATTTTGCATTTTATCATTTCCATTATCTTACACTACACACTTTCAGATTACAGAATATCACCTGTGTCTCCTTTTATCAGCTGAAACTTACATAATGTTATTTAGCAAGCAGGGCTGTGGAGATTGTACTCCCTACTTAACATCCGTGCTTCTATGGATATTTGTCCATTTTAAAGCTCACATCACATCAGGTTGAAATCCTTTTTTTTTTTTAAAGTTTGTACATGACAAATAAGTAATCTACAGGATCTATCTACCAGTACAAACTGTATACACAAAAATAATTAAATTTAAAGAAAAATTAAATCCATGGCACAACTGTTCATGAAGAGACAAGACCGGCTGCTGGCCTGACGTCGACATACCTCAGCAGAGGTGAACGATCATCCACCTAGAACAGAGGGTGGCACGATAATCCCCTTAACCGTCACAGCTGGTTTTTTGAAACCGGATTATGTTACCTATCATAAGAAGTCGAGTTTAAATTATCGTTATTAATCACTCTTTGAAGTTTCTCATTACACTTTGCAACATTTCAACTGTGATGTTTGAAATTTCTTCACAAATTGCTGTCTTCAATGTTCAATGTTTCGTGGTTTGTTTGCGTATACCTTACTTTTTAGATACTTCCATAAAAGGAAATTGGGGGATCGTGCAGGCCAGGGAATGCCTCTTTTCTCGATATGACATGATTCCCAAACAAATTTCGCATTTCCGACAATGCTGTTATACTGTCTTTATTCAGTATTCATTGTACGCTAGGGCGGCTCATGTTAAGTGCTAGAGCATGTCTCCGGACTGAATATATTGGACTGGGCACTAAAGCAACTCAATCAGTCTCAATATTTTCAGGAGTACGAACAGTTTTTTCTTTACGTGGACATTTCTTCTTTAATGCTGAGTCTGTTTCTTCTAAATTACAAACTCTGGTTTTAATTGCATGTGAAGAGGGCATAGGATCATGATGACAGAGTCGATAGTGGTGGCAAAACTCTCTAGGAGCAGCTTCTGCGCATTGACCATTTAGATAACAAGATTTTACAGCAAATCCTCTTTGTTCACCAGTCCAATGCTCCACGTTTAATAAATTACAACAATCAGGCTCAACAATGACAATGAACCTAAGCCTACTAAAATAATCCATGTACTACCAACACTAAACTAAAAACTCTCGTTTCTTTGGTTCACCTTGTATATTTTTATACATAGCACTAAACAAGGTATTGTTGTGAGTTTCAGTATAGAATTATACATTAATACTCACCATATCAGCTATTTTCTTACATGGTGTGATCATTAAATTCCGAGACCTGTCCCATAAATGGAAATAAAATTACCCGATTTAAATTTGGCTGTCATCCCCTTCAAAGTAGTCCTCTTGGGCAGCTATACACTGATCCCAGTGCATCTGCCATTTTTGGAATACCTCCTGAAAGTCGCGTTCTTGAAGCCACCAAGAATCTTCTGCTATTCGCGTTAGGTCTCCTCCACAGTGCCAAAACGGCGACCCTTCAGCTTTAATTTCATCTTCGGAAATAAAAAAAGTCCCAGGGGACCAAATCTGGTGAATACGGGGAGTGAGGAACAACGACCATCTTGTTACGGGTGCAAAACTGGCATGTCGCGAGAGCTCTGTGAGCTGGCACATTGTCGTCATGGAGCATCCATTTGGATGTGGACGTGAGGATCATTGTAACTAGTGTCGTGCAATGTTCGAACATGAGAGAGGCAACCAAGACGTTAAAAACTTAATCTTATCTTATATGAAAAACTAATCGCAAGATCTGTACTAAAATCCTTCAGTGGTTAAAGCTTGAGTGGAGGACAGCGATTTTTTTATAACAATGTGAAACAAACACGACAGATCTACTTCTACAGAGCGAACATTGGCGAATATCAAACTTCGGCATACTTGACAACTTGAACTGAACACAACGCTAAATTGAACCTCTCCAAATAACATGTTGACGATGTCAGCAATTTCTCTGATGGTGATATGTCGATCATCATGCACAGTTTGTAGATTTTTTCGACATTTTCGGCAGTGTTGCACGTGTGTGGTCGACCTGGCCTCTCATCGTCCTCCAGCGATGTTCTGCCATTTCTGAAATGCAAATGCCACCCAAAACACCTTGCTTGACTCACTGCTTCATTCCCGTAGGCTTGCTTCAACATTCCATGGGTTTTGATTGTCGATTTCCCGAAGAATTTGATGTTGGCTTTCTGCCCCAGTTTCAAGTCTATCGTGATTTCGAAAATGCGCGGATGCACGTGCTAACAAAACCTTGTGCAACACAGGTCTCAATAAAGATAGTGCTTTGAAACTTTGTGTCGCGTCTCTTCAAGGTCGTCTAGCATCACTGCTGCGTACGCGTATCAATCACGTGATCCCTTCGCACACAACAGCCACAGTCTCGAAATTTAATGATCACACCTCGTATACTAAGTTACTGAAAGAACATTGAATCTCCCAAAGAATGAGACTGCGTGCATTTCACGTGGTAGTCGAAGTATTTAGGAACTGGTAGCATATTCGTGGGATTTTACATCAAGTTCAGAGTCGGAATCAATACATTTTACCGACACTGTCTTCAGCACTGATTCCTCCTAAAATTGCTTCCAAATATGACTCCACAGCCCTGCTACGAACTCTTTATCTTATCTGTACTGAGTATGTAAGTGGTTCGTTTACAACGCTGTACTAAGTCAGCAGCTCGTTAATTATTTTTCTGTGTATTTAATCATAATACTCATAAAATCAATCTCGTGACTCTGACAGACGTACTGTATAGAACCGGACTATTCAATGTTGCGACTTCCTGTATTTTCCATGCGGACTGTATGATGTGACAGTTTTACACACACTCTTATGAGGCTGCAGCATACTGCATCAGACATTTGTCTTGGTCAACTACAGACTGTCCCTGATGGTCTAGAATAAAACAGTGAAGTCACGTCAAGTTTAGTTTGCTGATGGACCTGGTCGGACATTTCATTCTGCACATGCGTGAAGTTTTCTGTCGGCTGTATGCCCACTCATTCACTCACTCACCTGATTCCACTTGCGTGCGGTGATGACGTTTTCAGAGAAGCAATTCCATGGAAACCCTGTATGTAGGCAACAGGTATCAAAGCCCAGTCGAGCAATGGCATACATACAGGCACTGCTTCCCTTCACGTCACACTACCGCACGCCACTCCCTTTTCCGCTCTATGTCAGTGGTATAATTCTTATATTGTAATTACGAATATTTTCCAAGTGAATTTACAATGGATATAGATGCAGATAAACATTGCAAGACTACACTTTTTGGGTACATATTGAAAGAACATCGTAAGAAGGACCTAGTAATAAAATGTGGGAGGAAGTAGTGATAGAAATTAATACATTTATAAATCCAGGTATCTAAATTTATTTCTCGGTTCAGAGGATGAACCAAACAACTTCTGTTTATGTTATTTTTTCCTTACTTCGATATACATTTAAACTGGAATAACCAAGTAACTCATATTATCAAAAAAGTGCTTTCCATAACTACATTCCTTAAACAGCATTCGAAAATTCCTTCCGCTATCACTCAAGAAAATACTAGTGGAAACACTAATAATGCCCCACTTTGATTATTATGATTTTCTACTGACTAATCTCAATGTCAACCAGTCGCAAAGATTACAACGTGTTCATAATTCTTGTGTTCGCTTCATCTGCGATGTCCGTCGCGCTGACCACATTACCCCATCCTTCCAAACTCTAAACTGGCTACGGCTTAACGACATAGAAATTTTCATTCCCTTATTCTCCTTTTCCAAGTCCTTCACACTTCTGCACCTACCTACCTTGCCTCCCGTTTGATTCACACTTCTACACCTACCTACCTTGCCTCCCGTTTCAGTTACCTGTCATCGTATCACAATCTCTTCACACGCACGCAAAATAGCCGCATACTAGCCATACCAACACACAAGACTTCATCGTATTCATCATCATACACAATCTCGCTATCGCACTTGTGGAATACCCTACCCAGTGACATCAGAGACTGTCGGAATTTAGCACTGTTCAAAAACAAACTCATTAAGCATTTTCTTACTGTGTAGAGTAGGTTTAATTTTTACTTAAGTGAAAAAAATCTTTCTTTGTTCTTAACTTCTACAATAAACAGTCTATCCTTTATTAATCAGTTAATCTTTTAGTACCTCGATTTTTATTGTATTTGTAAATTTAATATTAATTGTAATTATATTCTTAATATTGTAGTTGTAATCCCCTGGTAGAGGGGAAGAAAAGGACTGATGACCTTATCTCTACCAGGTTAAATAAATAAATGAAATAAAAAATGCTACGATTTTATTGTTGGTTGCCATCACATAACAAGAGTAGCAGTGCAGACTGTACATTGTGGCGAAATTCTGTTCGAGACGATCTGAGATAGTTCTATACAGATCAGAAATCTTGCCTGGTAATAGACAGTCCAAGACAGGATTGTCCTGTCCGAGACAGAATGTCTGATGCATTATACTATCAGTCTTACAAGTATCTTCACCTTAGAAACAGAATTCTTCACACTATCACACAAACAGAATCCAAAATGATCTTAATTGACCATCATGTTTTCACGCAGTCCCAATAGTTAGAAAGAAATCACTATATTCAAAAATTGGATTTATAATATTTCAAGAATGTTTACTATGAAACGATAATTTCGATTATGTAATTCCCCGTTGCTGTGTAAAGTAATTTATAGTCAGGCAGTTAGTTATATTTAACTCATTTTTAATTTTATTAATATTCCTTATATGGTATATAATGAACATAATACAGTTGTAGCCATTTGAAAACACAGTGTAATTCTGAGTGTTTACTTAATGACCAAACAGCCTCAAAATAGCAAACTTCTTGTTTAGTTAAATCACCCTTCTATTTCTAAACAATAGAACCAAATGACTGTACTTTGATGACAATAGGTATTATAATCAACAATTTCGTGGACTAGCAGCTGTGATGTTGTGTATTGTGTCCAAGAATGCATTGTACATGCTATTGTCTACCCAAAATTACTATACCTCTCACAACATCAACAAAAGCAAATATCATTCTTTTGCGTTATTTCCTTATGATTTCTCGAGATATTTTCATGCTGTAGCTACTTGGTGACTCTTTTCCAGGCCTTTTTTTCAGCTACTAGACAATACAATCAGACAGTAATGTCACCTATACCGTGTGTTCATTTCTATCCATCTACAATAATAATAATAATAATAATAATAATAATAATAATAATAATAATAATAATAATAATAGTAGGCACAGCTCAGGTTTTTCCCAAGCATAAGGCGAATCTCAGGTAATCTATGGCAAATCCTCGGCCTCATCATCGCCAAATACCATCACATTATCACCAATCCCATCGACACTAAAATCTGGGGAAAGCTCAGAAAAAACCCAACCAGGTAATTAGTCCAAGTGGGAATCGAACCCCCACCCAAGCACAACTCCAGATCGGGAGTACGAATGCTGGTACAATTGCATCATAGATGGAAAGGTTACTTTAAAATTGAATGTCCATAAAATATCGTAATTGGTGTTCACAGTAGCAGCAGTCCACGAAATTGGTTAACGCTTGTACTTGTATCTTCTCACTTATATAATAATTCTGAACTAAAACTTCCAGTAACATTTATTTTATATTTTAAAATGTTTCGTATTACGGTGGTGTGATAAATTACTGTAATATTATAGGCCTGCTATTCGTATGATGACATATCTTCATAATATGACGTCCACAAAACATAGCAACTTTCTCTATGTCTCCATTGCATCAATACAGACATTACTTTTCTTGTATATAATTTAATATTCAGTCTGTTGTTATACAAGTATATACACAAAATACTTCAGTTGTACTCTACTCCGTGACATATACACATTATCTGTTTTATATTTTATGCATGTGTATTATCTATTGTTTTGCATTATGGTGCAAATATTTAAAAATGGTATAAATTTAAGTCTTAATGGAATTATTATTATTTTGGAGCTGGTGAACGTGATATTTGTTTTGTACACTTAATTTTAATACTGATGTTTTACACATTGTTGTACATTTACATATATTTTCATCATTAATAATTATTTTAGCATGTTTAAATATATTTTGTTTTTATGCAATGTGATAAGCATGTTTTTGATTTCTTTATAGTGATGAGAAAGAACCTTTGAAAGAAGGAGATAAGCAGCCGACCATCCAAGGAAGGTGAGATATTTCGGAATGTGTGTCAATATTCTGTTTGAAAAGTTGTTTTATTATATTCTGTAATGTGCGTTAATCCACAATGAATATATCCTTGAGTTAACTGTTTTCATAAAGTACATTGGTTACTTAGTCTTGATGCTAATGTTTCCTACGACACACAGACTAAGATGTTCTTAAAATTGTGTTTACGTTTTTGTATAATAAAATTTCATTAACGTAAAAATACATAACCATATTTTCGTCAAATATGGAAAATCTCAGATAGCACACCACACTTACTGAGACAAATATTCGATGTTAAGGATTATAAAAGTTAAATTGCTTAAAGTTCTGCAGTTAAACTCTGTGTAAAAGATTTGTAATAGATTTTAAACTAAATGGCCTAAGTTATGTTAAACATGAAAATGTTTCATGTTATACACAGGGTAAGGTAAAATTCTTGGAATAAAGATTTTTTTTTCTTGATGTAAATGACAGTTACATGAAAAAGTATGCACAATAAAATTTATCCTTCATAACAGAGTCAATTTAATGTAGCATGCAATTTAGAATCAGTTATACGCTATTATGTATTGTAAAATATTAATTATGTAATTGCATAAAATACTTAAGATGCCACAATTAATAACTGCATAAAAGATTTAGATTGAGTGCTTCGAATTTTTGTTAAACAGAGAATTTTCTTTATACTGCAAGAGGTTGTCATACGTTTTCTTTAAGAAACATGACGTTTTCCTTCTGTAAATATGAAAAGTATGACAGTAATAAAATTTAAATAATGTGAATACATTTAGTTTCTCCTGTAGTACACTGACAATGGCTTATTGTAGGCCTACTCTATGCATTTTGATTTAAATACTTGCTGTTAAAATATGAGGGTCATATAAAACGTCACAAATATGTAAGTTTATAAAAAAAAAACCTACTAGTTAGGACGAAACATTCTACCTCTGTTAATCCACAAAATCACCGTTTTCATAGACGCACTTCCGCCAACTATCCAATCATTAAAAATGTCTTTGTAGTAGAACTCTTCTGTTAATAATGTGCTGCATGTTGGACATCTTTATTGGTCTCGAAATAGTGGCCTTACGTCTGATTCTTTGCATAATTAAATATATCGTAGTACAGAGCTTGCTAGATCTGGACTGTATGGTGAATGTGAAAAAAAAATTATCGGCCATCCTTCTCTAATTTTTCTGCAAAGAGATGTGAAAGATGACGCCTTACACTATCAGTATTGAATTATTTTTGCGATGTAATACATATTTTTCCTTTCATGGAGGTTCATTAAAGGGAGGAAGAATCATTTGCGGAAAAAAATCGGGAAGAATGAATTGTTACTTCTGTCCTTTCACCATAAGGCTTAGATTTGGAGCTTCAGGATTGGTATCTATTTGGTTTCATTAAGAGCAAAAAATATGTGCAGTGTACTGTGTCATTTATCTGTAGGATAATAAAATATAGTTATATTTTTCAACTCCTGAAAATATGGCAAAATACGTTGATTGGAATGAAGATTTCACGGGGAAGTGAAGAAAATACTTACAACTTTTCTCTTGCAACGAGTATGTTCGTGGGAATATCCTTCTTTAATCGTAATGTTAATCACGGATTTCTAAACATCCCTTACATTGTAATTACATACTTGGATAAGACACTCAAAATTTCATAATGAAGTCCTATATGATACATTTTTGTGTTGTTATAGAGTGGTTGAAGAAATTATTCTCAGTTCGCTTCTGTAAATATTAATCTAAACATGAATTTTATTTTCAGCATCAAGAAAGAGACATCCGTAGATTTTGACATGAAGAAATCAATTTCCAGGACAAGTTTTGTGGGGAAAGACTCTGCTGTGTAGACGAGCATCGTAAGAAACGCGAAGGCCTAACGACCTGCTAGCAGCAAGCAGCTTGGATAAAACATGGATTGCTTCAGTCTAAAACTGAATCTGGTTGCCTTTTAACGCTTTGAATTATTTAGAATGTTGCTGTGTTCCCTCTAGTTAAAATGAGAGAAAAAATATAAGGGGCCAGATTGCAGCATATTGTGTCTTATATGAAAATATTTTTGTTTCTTGCAAGTTGGCTGCACTGTCAACAGCAGCTGCAACTCTGCAAGACGTTGTGATTAAATTAAGATTCTGTACGGACCGTATTTGTTTTAAAATATTTCCTTCTCGTGTCCATTGTATTAGACCTATTATAAAACTTCTTAAGGATGACTATGAAGGCACAAACGCAACTTTATGGTTGCACCATTAATACCAAGCACAGGCCTACTTAAGCTTAAAATTTTTCAGGGATATAAAATGTTCAATCGTAACTTTTCTTATCACGTAAGTGATCATATACTATTTCACAGTTACAGACATATAAACACTGCAAAACAATGTTACATTTCACTCTACGAAATTTGGTTTCTGTAATGGACACTTTTAAAGTACCAAAACGTTCATACATATATATTCTGATGCTGTATGAAAAAAAAAATGTCTTTTTTTATATTTAACTGATTTATCCATCCTTGTGGCCTATACAGTTTTAATTTATTTGTGGGTGCAATGTGATTTAACCCTTTGAACAGTGGTTGCGTGATATATGCATCCCCCTTTGTTGTCAACGACTAGAAGAAGTTCTTGCATTGTCTCTTATAATACGAGTATAATAGATATTGGAATGTGTTTTTTTTTTTACTTTTGTCTCAAAATAATAATAATAATAATAATAATAATAATAATAATAATAATAATAATAATAATAATAAACTAATTAGTATTAGTTTTCAGTGATATGTTACAGTTTCTTGCCATATTTTTAGAAGTCTTCTCATTCTTGTGAAGTATGGTACAGGGTCCATTTTCATTTCTTGTAATATACCTTCTTTCCATCGTTGGTTCAACAGCATGTATCATATAGTTCTTCTAATATACTTCATTTTCGTCTACTGTCATATTTACAGTTTTCAAATGATAAATTTATAGTAAACTAAAATAATGTCGTTCATGTTTTCCAATAGCAATTATGTGTCCTGTAACTTAACCTTTCTTTTTTTTCCTAACTTCTAAATAAAGCATAATAAAGTTGCTCTGTTTCTGTCGATCCTCTGCAATGAAAGAGGTATCTTCATTCAGATTTTCCTTTCTGTGCAGTTCTATCACGACTAGATGCTTTCTTAAACAGCCATGGCCAGTAAACAAACGAAATTCAACCCTATATTACTATTTCTATTCATTTTACATAGTTCCAACTAAATTTCTTAAATGTTTCGTACATTTTACTCTATAACACTTTTGATGTTATTAAAGAACTTTTTTTTCTCAGGTGTTAACTTATATGTAGAAGTTTGGGTGCATTAATGGATACATAACTTTGACCTTTATTCCCTTGAAAACATAAATGTGATAGTATAGGCCTACATCAGAATCTTGTTTCCTTTTGGAAACTGGAAAATATGAGATTATATTTCTTATTTCTTGTAATTTTAATATTAAAGGGCAATTTTTTGAATGGTTATTAAAATAAAACAATTATTTCATCTTAAAACTTCTAGTGTTTGATTAATAAATGAAATATGAACCCCTGGAATTAAATTGAAGCAGATATTAAATTAAATGTCAAATATTTGGAAATGTATGTCAAAGGAGCTAAGCTTACATCTAGCGAAAAGTATAGGGAATATTAACCTGATAAGAAACACTGACATTGGTAATAGTGGTATTTTGTCCTTCCTCATCCTACCAGCAGGTTTCATTCGCTTCCTCTTACGTTGCTATCTATTTAGATGTGAAATTAAAGTTGAAACCATGCCTAAATATCAGTAATGTGTTCTGAATTGGAAATAACTATAAATTCTTAAGTAGTTGATTCACATGCACTTGTTGTTTTTTTATTGTTTCTTAAAGAACTTCATTGTAACTAGTATATCATAATTATAACTTCGAAATCATACTCTCTATAATAATACAGGGCTCCTAACAAAAGACCTTTCCGGTTTCGAACACATGTAATTTACGTTCTATGAATCTGAAATGCTGAAAATAGTACCACTGGAAAGAGAAACTCAAAAAGTTTAGTTCCTTACCTTAAAGATGTTCAGTATGTCCCCCCTTCATATCACGGCACATATCAACCCTATAGTCAAGTGCCACGTAGGTACGCGGATTTTTCGACCCTCAGATTCTGGGGTTATGTCTGTTCACCTTACCAGAAATATGAAAAGTGGCTTCGTCAGAAAATACCACGGAACGAATAAATTCATCATTGTTTTCAATTAAACTCTGCATACTTACAAAATTTCTTCATTGCACTTTGTCCTCTGATTTTAGGGCTTGCAGCAACTGTAGTCGGTACAGATGAAATCACAACCGCTTGCGAAGAATCTTGCCATAAAATCATTTACCATGTATCATTTATCATGTACCATTTACAGATTGTGGACCCACTGGGTGGATCTGTACCAAACTTTGGTTGGCAATGCCTTACAGATTAATAACCGACTGGTTCACATGAAAATCAAGCTTTTCTGTCCTCTATAGCAGCCATTTCGCCTCAACAATGAACAAATTTGTTTATATGCGCTATTATGAGGCAGTGTTACCAACTAGGAAAACAATGTTGCTACAACTAAACTTTTTGAGTTCTCTTTCTATTAGTGCGATTTTCATGCACCTCAGATTCATAGAACGTAAATTACATGTGTTCGAAACCGGAAAGGTCGTTTGTAGGAGCTCTGTACAAGTCGTGATAGATTTGTATATTTTATTTCAGATTTCGATATTTTTCAAGTACTGGTAATCATTGACAGATATTAAAATTCAGTGTTTATAGACAGTAAACCACTGTTCAAGAGGGTTGAACATGGATTTTTGTGTAATATAATAAATATGCTTAATGAAGCTATTGTGAATTTTGCCTTTGTAAGTGTTGTAAATCTCAGTTAACTCAACTTATTTTTAGGTACCGGTATCTTATTAATTTAGACTTGGAATTGTTGTTCTCCTCCAATCCTCTTTTACACATTAAAATAATATTAACGAGCTTAATTGGAAATAACCATCTTAAAGTCAGTAATAAACATGATAGTGGTTAAAGCCTTTCAGTTTTTTTTAAATGTATTATGAAAACTAAATTTTATCTTCTTGAATTAATAGTATGGGGAAATATTGTCAGTCATGTACATAAAATGGAGAGGTATTAGAACTTAGCAGTCTCTGTTGATTGTGGGAAAATATTCTGAGATTTACTGACACCATTTTATAGCTGGCATTCTATAGCACAGCTCTGCAAAATTGTATGTGTTGAATAAACATACGCTTTTGCAAAATGCAGGATTTTTTAAAATGAAAATAAATACGAACTTAGCTTATCTAATACTGCATTAAGTGAAGTACAAAATGTTTCTTCTTACGAAACTGATATGGAGCTTAAAATAGGTTTCTAAATTATTTACAATGCCCTTTGACAGTAGACTAATGTAAGTGGGATTTAGGCCTAGGTATTAATACATTGAAATTTGGTATTTTCTTGCCACTCGCAGATTCGTGATAATATTTTACCAATCTTTATATTGACTGAAGATTGCACTTCTATAGGTATTCGGTTGGGGGGATATTCAGATACATAAGAGCTATGTGTATTTAGTGTAAATTACGCCAAGTTTCCAACTCAAATTATTGTATGAATGCAATGCATGGATGATGAAGGTTAAAGTAATTTAAAATCTACCAGTATTAATGACATTTATTACCATTGTTCATTTCCAATGTGTCTGTGTATCATTGAACAAATGTGCAATTTAATTCATGTAAGTAACATAGGTGAAGTAAGTAATATAGGTCCCTAAAACATGAAAATAGAAAGTTGTGAATTGATTGTGGATGTGTCATGATTTTGAAATTAAATATTTAGCATTCAGAAATTCTCAGGTTGCCAGTAATTCATAGATCCAAATTGATAACTGTGATATTTGTGGGAAGATAGATGTTGTATGGGTTTGTTGCTCATTTGAAAATTTAACATATTTTCACCATTAGCTCCTTCTCAGAAAACTCTGCTGTTTGAATTTGCAACTTCTTAATTGGCTTACGAACTGCGCAGAAAACAAATGTAATAAAGTTTTGAACACACAGCAGGTATGGTCTAAATTCTATCAGTATATTTGTCAAGATAAAAAGGCCGTTAGAGGTTACCTTACAGTTTTCCAGATACTCTTTCTTTCCTATATTAATTTCTCAGTATCTAAATCTGATCGATTAGATTTTATTATGTTTACTACAGGTATTTAAGAAATGAGATATTATAAGTCTAAAATTATTACAATGTATTGATTTTTATTCATCTAACTGAATAATGGTTAACTATTAATTTATTGTGATTATTCTAGTTGTTAGAAAGGAGATTGCTTCATGTAGGTAATTCCATAAATATTACTCCTTAAAAACTACTTCATGAATGATATTATTTCTAGTGGCCTGATTCTTTACAGTCAAAAAATGAGTATGTTTGAAAAGTGAATGGGAGATTTTGAATAGAAGTGATTTATGTATATTTGTTCACCAACTTTGGGAAAAATCCTGAAGCGTTTGTTCCAAATGTTGTCAATAAATATAACATTAAAGATAAAATCAGGACCTCATCTTATCCTATAGTTGTTCAAAATTAACTTTACTCCTCCTTCAATGTTATAACAAGTTAAGTGTTCCTAAGCAGTTAATCTCCACATAGGAATACGTGAGAAATTTTTCTCTCCCAAAGAATATTATTAATAGAAGGAAAGAAAAAACAAGACTTATCAAGGTAATTTACGAAACTTCCAATCTACTGACAATAAATTATGCTATTATTTTATAAGCGACAACAATGCAAGAACTGTACTTATTTGTTTTTAGGCAGTAGGGAAATATTGTGCATTTATTTTTTCAGTATTTAATGTAAGTGCATTGAACTGAGTACCCTTTGTGTGAGGTACAATTTAGAATTTTGTTACTTGTGTTTTCTCTGTCATAGGTTAAAGAATCGTACAGAAAGCAGTGTACACTTAGATGAAGTTGGGAATATTCGTAACATATTCCACAAAGAAATAAAAAAAAATGACGCATGACATGCTATTTCAAGAGTAATTGCAATGTGAAAGGGAGAATAAAAAAAAAAGAATGTGCAGTATTTTTCAGATACATTTTTGTATGTTGAACCATTTATGCGCTTATGTGTGTTGTACCGTGTACATTTAAAAATAAAGCAGACAATTGTAATATAAATAATTATTGAAAATTTGTATCATTTCAAATAGTCATAAGGAGAATACAAGATCACTTGTCAGTCTTGACGATATATAGGATGATTTTTATTCATGACACCACTTGTTTTCTTTGCAGTGACGCAGGTATGTGGCTTTTGGTGCATGTGTGATACTCCTGTGATAGAGGAAGGTTTGCAGAATCAATTGGCAGCTGATTATAAAAATGGAATCATACAGCATTGAACAGAAGATTTTTATAGGGCTGTAATATCAATGGCAGGTCTATTTTTACTATCCAAAGAAAATATTGTAAATGTTTCAATGTGCATAATGGACTCATTAAGGGAGAAGTACACCTTACACCTTCCGCTAGTATGATTTTACTACAGTTCAACATTTTTTCCCTCAAAATCTATAGGTCCTTTGGGAATAAAAATTGGCATGCTTAATATACACTATCTGCACATCACTAATGTAGTTATGTTTTTATTATGACAATTTTTGGAGTATTTTGTTTAGCCAGACAGCATTTACTTGATAACTCAAAAAGTACTTAAGGGGTGTATATCCAGTTTAAATGGCTCAAAAAATGTATTTTCTTATCCCAAATCTGAAGTATAGAATTTCCCCTTTTTGTCTATGAAAGAATTTTCTAAATATCTCCATTAGTTTCCGTGTTATGGCCAAAAATGTGAACCAAGGAAGTACTAGACACCGCTACCCACTGGTCGCTCATTCTCCAAAACTTAAAATCTTCAAATAATTTCCCTCATAACTCCAAAACTATTGAAAATAACTGCATGAAATTTTGTATAGTTATTGTACATGTCATGATCTACAATGTGAATTAATATCTTTGTTCTATTATTAATATAAAAAAATATATTTTTGAGTGAATATGTTCAAAAAAAATTACAAAAAAAAATTACTAGTTACATTGCAAATAATTTAATGATACTGATTCACATTGTTGCCACAACCTTTTGGAATTGGCCAGACAAAATACAGTGCATTTAAAATATTTTTAAATTGTGGGAGCTAGGAGGGAAACGGTGATTGGTTGTAAAAAAATTTCGAAAATTTGAAATATGGGTCTTGTAAATGAAGATGTGAATAATAACCTCGTAAATTTTCAACTTATTTCAGTAAGGGAGACTTGAGAATATTGGGGGGGGGGGGGAACCTAATTTTCATGTATTTAAACTGGATGTACCCCCTTAACATACTTCAATGAAAATTTGTGTACGTCTGTAGTTCTGTCATATGATCAACACACACTAAAATCTTTAATGTAGAATGTATAGTTTATTTCTTAAAAAAAATAATGTTGGTCAAATTCTTTATGAAAAATGTATTATGGAATTTGAAATATATATATATATATATATATATATATATATATATATATATATATATATATATATATATACAGTACCTGGCCACATTATTATGATCACTCATATTTTTACTATACTTTACATATTACTCCCTCATTTGAACTCTGGTTTCCTTTCTTAAGCAGAATTCACATTACATATTTAATTTTTAAACAATATTAAGTAAAATTACAATTATAACAATGTTAATTCAAGAAATATTGATGAATAACCAACCACACCTCAATTTTTACAGAAATTTCTGTATTTCGTACGACCTCCTTTTGCTTTAATTACAGCTTAATTACAGCTTCAGTTCTCTTTGGCATGCTTACAATACACTTCTGTATTATTTCCTGGATCCTCTCATTGTGATTCCAAACATGTATCAGCCTTTCAATAAATCGAACTCTGGTAGTAATAAATTCTTTTGCCATCTCTCTTTTTACCAAGGCCCAGACGTTCTCAATGGGATTTAAGTCTGGTGAGTTTCCTGGCCATGACAAAAGTGGAATGTTTTTGGAAGCCAGAAACGTTTTGACTCTCCTAGCAGTGTGGCAAGGTGCACCATCTTGCATAAAAATATATTTCTCCCCATTTGGGAACCATTCGTTCAGCTGAGGGCTAAGTCTGTTTTCCAATACCGTACCTGGATATATTGATCTTGTTTCATTGTTCCCTGAACAATGTAGAGTCATCCTGAACGTTTGCCTGATATCACAGACCATATCATGACTGATATTGGGTGTTTAACTGTGTTAACCAGGCATCCAGGAGCAAAATTTTCTCCCTTTCAAATGAGGAAGTAATATGTAAAGTATAGTAAAAATGTGAGTGATTATAATAATGTGGCCAGGTACTATATATATATATATATATCTGACACGTTAGAAATGTTACTGTATGTTGTAGATAAATTTATTAAAATGTGCTCAAAACAAGACATATCAAAATTCAAATATTTGAGTAATTCATCATGTAAATGCTGCCCGGCTGAATAAAATACCACATAAATTTTAATAATAAAAAATAATTATTAGATTAAAAAACATTAAATTTGCTTAGTGATGTACACATAGTGTATGTTAAGCATACCAATTTTTATTTCCAAAAAAACGTACAGATATATATACTGTAGATTCTAAGAAGAAAAGAAAAATGTTAAAATTTAGTAAAATTATACTAGCGAAAGGTGTACATCCATTTCAGAAGACAGCTTATATTTTAATCTTGTTTTTGTTTTTAATATAATCTAATACACTTTTCTTTCAAAAGTTCACTGAAGGGTTTATTTATTTATTTTTTAAATGCATTTGATGTAGATAAATCGTTGGCTGAGCTCTTTTGTAGATTAAGCTGACAGATAGCTTCAGTAGATTTTCTCAATATTACCATCTTCTTACTGGATTCATTATGCACAACAGTGTGTCCTTTGGGTAGTAACAATAGAATTTGTCGCTGTTGTAATATTGTTTCACAACAAAACCACCTGATTAGTATTATATGCTTCCATTTTTGCAATCACCTGCCAAATGACTATTCAAACCTTCCTCTGTCATATAAATATTTACCATAAACCGCATTTCTGCGTCACTGCAAAAAAAAAAATGGAACAACTGGATAATGCCCACAGCAGAGCAATGTCGATAGTCGACATTACTCGCTGGCCACTAGTCACCAGGCCGTACCGAGCCGTGCCAAACAAAACACAATCGAAATGGTGGTAGTAAAATTCGCGACTATATTCTCAAATAATTCACTGCATTAGTCAAGTGCAAGACTTCTGTTACATTCAGACAATTATAAAATATGATAATTTGGTCCAGGGAGCATCCGTTTTTGATGCAAAGATAATTTGTTTGGCTTGTTTCTTAAATAAAATTACGAAATGGCGTTCCTGTGCTTAACATTTAATAAAAAAAAAATATAGCAAAACTGTTTTGTCTCGAGGCTGTCATCTAAGTCACGTAATAAGTCACGTAATCTACTTCAATATATTTGCGCAAATATATCTTGTACCTAACAGTGGTGCTATCTCTCAGTAATGTTCAGAACGAAGGAGGTAGAGAGAGAAAAGAAACAAATTTCTCCCTCCAACGACGCCACACACCAACGTCGTGTTTTTATGTTGGCAAGATTGTGTATTTACTTAAATTTGGTGCTAAACGTAACGGCACGGTTCAAAGATACCGTGGGAATTCTCCAGTTTAGCAAAAAAATTATATGAGTAAAAAATCACCCTGTATATATCCTTTCTTATCATAAACTGTTGTGGATTCTTTCCCCATCCGTACTCCAGTTTTATAAAGTTATAGTAATTACCTGCTCCCCGGTAGTGGTTAAGGGTCGCAGTTTTCAACCACCTCAGGTTTAAGCAATTTCCATGAGTATTAAGTGAAATATCAGACTGTTATTTTCTGTAAAATGTGTAAGGAAATTTCTGAGAAATAGCAATTAAAGTTTTCCTGGACTTTAGTGCAGAATCCTGTCCCCTCCCCCAATATTTCAAAGAAGTCGGTGCCTATGCACATGGGTGATGCGAGAAATTAAACCAGGATAACTCGAAAATGAGGAGAATGCAAGGAGAACAAGAGGAATATAAGAAAAACATGGAGAAGGTAAACAGCACAAGGCAAAGACAAGGAGAACACAAGAAGGCGTACGATAAAGAGATGGTATTTGGAGATATGAGTCTTCATCTTATAGTCAGGGGCGGCCCAAGATAGTTGTTGGCAGTTCAATGACTATTCGCTATTAATAAGCTGAAATGGGAGAAATATGTTTCATTGTTTGTGGGAACCCTTTCTCTGTTCTGTTGGCAATATTGTTCATGTTGCATTTTCCCTCCATAATTGAACAGTTGGAGACAGATCATTGTTTTGTCTGGAGATGCTGATTATACTATTCGTTAACCTCATTGTTAAGGTACAACATTTCTAGAAAGTGGTGATCCTGTATGTATTTTAATTGCTATAATTTCAATTTAAGACTATTCTTTGTTTTACAATGGATCAGTGGCGGCTAATTGACTGAGGCAAGTGAGGCTGGGCCTCAGTCACTTGGCTTAACTGAAATCAAATTTTGTTTTTATGTAATGTATTAGTTATTTGTATGAAGCATATATCGCTGTAAAAGCATTTGAAAATTTTGTGATGTAGATAGACCTGTTTTGCAGTAAAATTTGTTCCTGAGACCAGGATCGCTGGTGCCGGGTCTGGCTTGTGATGTATATAGACCTGTTTTGCAGTAAAATTTGTTCATGAGGCCAGGATCGCTCGTGCCGGGTCTGGCTTGTAATGTATATAGACCTGTTTTGCAGTAAAATTTGTTCATGAGGCCAGGATCGTTTCTGCCCGGTCTGCTTCTGGATTTTCGTTTGTCTTCGCGGGCTTTTGACGTTGTGCTTTAAACGTTGTAACTGAGGCACAATTCGTCTGGCCTGGTCAGGTTTCACTCCTCTCAACCATGGGCCGGCCTCAAGGGTAGAGTGGGGTGGGAATAGGGTGACTTGTCTTCCTAAATAGGCCATAAATAACAAACATTCCAGCTCTTTGGCAGGCAGAGACCCACACTATTCTCTCCTCTTATGTCTTAGTTTATGACTTAAGTGAGGGTGTTGTTCTATTGTACTTCGTGTAGTGAATCTGGGCCAATGTTGTTATGTATTTCGGGAAAATATAAACAGAAACAATGCCAGAAATAATGCCGGTGTAGTTAATTCATTGTTAGAGTGTCCTTTTTCGAGAAGAAATAATATTGAAGAAAGGAAGTTTTAAATAAAAAGAGAGCCGACCGAGATACCTACGACATCGCTGACAATTTTTCTGACAGATAATCTTAAAACGCGAGTTTCTATTGCATCCTGGTATGGGCAACATAAATTGTTTAATGGTAATGTGGTGCAAAATAAACTTCTCTGTTGGCCTTGTTTGTTGCTGTCAAAGGAAAAAAATAAAAAGAAAAGAAAGAAAGGGAAATTTCAACACATAATATGGGATGCTTCATCACACTGAAACAAACACTGAAACTCGCAGCATAACAGCTTATTTGGGTGAGTGAAATTATTATTTGTATTACTAGATAATAATAATAGACATAATGATAATAATAATAATACAGCTTATTTGGTGAGTGAAATTATTATTTTTTATTACTAGATAATAATAATAGACAATAATAATAATAATAATAATAATAATAATAATAATAATACAACAGTAATAATGATATTAATAGTATAACAACAATAATAATTAATATCATAAATAAACATTTTCTATCGGAGGCACTTAAACTAGTTGCATCTGGCCTCACCGAGGATTTGGATCACCGGCCGTTACTGCAATGGATACACAACAGGGAAAAGTAAACCTACCCAATCTGGCTGCACAAGAATGATGATTTTTCAGTTATTGGCAGGAGCTGCCAACAACTATACATACATCAGTATAAAAAGTATGAACTCTGTTAGATTTATGTATGATTTGAGGCTTTCTCGGCGTTGGTTCGCTAATATGCTTTCGCGGGATATCAGCCGAGTTAAGATTTTGGAATGCTCCAAGCTTTCGACTGCTATCTCTGCAGCCATCTTCAGGGAAGTGATGAGATGTTAGATTTGACGTGTTGAAAGCAAACTTTCCTATTGCAGATTGGCATACCAAATGGTTTAGTTGGTCCTTTCCTTGTTGGATTGCTACGAAATAGGACCTAAAAAGAAATCCCATTCTGGCATAACACGGTACACCCGCGAAATTCTGGAAGCTGCAGTGGAAGTTATTAAAAGAGAGATGTCATAAAATACTGCTGCAAAGAAGTATGGCATTCCACAGTCTACGATCCAGTTTTGTCTGAGTGAATGTTTAAAAAAAGTGGAACATGGACCTTTTCCCATTCCAACAACAAATGTCGAAAATGTCTTCTTAAAAAACTCTTGACATTTTAGTGTGAATTAAAAGTACGAAGTTTTGAAAGTAATACCATGTAAATGTTTAAAAATATTTGATAGTTTATGATAGACTGAACTACAATAATGTTAATAACAATCAGGGATGTTGCTGGGTGGAGTCTTCAATTGTGGTAAGTCACTTAACATTATAATGGATTACCGGTACTTAGTTTTCAGTGTTTAAGAGAACCAAAACCTTGAAAAACCGGATGGGGGCATAGGGCGCCAATATCATAAGTGGCCTTATATAAGAAGTTTGTTTGGGTCAGGCCTGTCCAACTGGGTGGTATTCAGTAAAACTGGTTCTCAATAACTTATATGCAATAATTAATTATATTAATCCTCATCATTCATATCCACACAATTTTTTTTTTACCATGTTCTACCGAGAATGACTAGAGAAACCAAAATGTTATGGAGGAAAAAATGTCCGATTAGAAATTAAGTACAGTACCGGTACCGGGTTGGTAGAGCCATGTGGCCTAATAGCCCCATAAATTAAATTACAGGATCCCATATTATAACATATTATAAAATCTTAAGTCATCATAATCATAGCATGAAGGTAAATAAACTGCTTCTACGCATTATACTGAAACTGAGTCTCTAGCCTTTAAATCAGTAGTCGGCAAAGATTACGTCATAAAATGCAGCCCGCAATACACAGCAATTGGAGAGATTGGAGGGGGAGGATACTGAAACTGCTTAACTTCGAATGAACAAGTGATGGCTAAGGATAGGAAGATTATGCCTTACCCCTCCGCCCTACTTGACTATTAAAGAGTTAACTCGCTAGTCAAGAAATGCCGACCACTGCTCTAAACAGATGTCTGTCCTCGAACTGTTGTCCTTGTAACATATGACGCCATTTTCCTCACAAGAGTACTTATGACTTCATACATGTGCCCAATATTTACATAGTTTTATGTCGTTATGTTACTAGTGCATCCTTGAATTTATGGTTTAAAAGATAAATTAAATTAAACTCCACAATTTTTTATGAATATATATATTTTTTTTCAGTACGGAGTAATGTCTCATTAAGCAATGTTCGATACATTATCGATAGTGTGAATACGTCCAACATCAACCAAAGTATTTACATAAGTCTCATTTGAAATGATATATAGTATCACTCGGATATTATATTAAATTGGAGATGCAAGATCTTATGCCGTTTTCGTCTAATAAGATTAATTTTAACATCACAGTAATAGAAATTCAATACTAAATCGATACATAGAACCTCTGTCGATAAATTCGCACTCATGTATATTTTATATCGATATGAAATATCGATGGTGCCATTTGTAGCCTGAAGGTAGAAGAAAGATGGCAGACATTGATTTGAACGTAGACAGTCTTATCCAAAGACTTCTCGAAGGTATGTGGAATTTAGTAGTATATCAAAATGATTGAACAAAATTGAATATAGTAGACTGTTGTCAGTTTGTTAAACATACATTTCTATGCGGTCACTCCAGCAACTGATGTAATTAGCATTGCAGTGTTGTAGACGTCAGTATTGTGTTCTCCTGATGGATGAGTTTACTACATGAAGTATTTGAATGTATGGAATAATGTAAGTGTATGAAATTATCTTACAGTCAGAGGATGTCGTCCAGGCAAGTCCGTTCAAATGACTGAAGCAGAGGTGCGAGGGCTCTGTCTAAAGTCTCGAGAAATTTTCCTGCAGCAACCAATTCTTTTGGAGTTGGAGGCACCGTTGAAGATTTGTGGTTCGTATTAATTTATTAATATCATTTTCTGATATCCTTCACAAGTGTTTTATAAATCATCTATTTGTACATACAATTTTCCTGTAAGGTTACCTACCGTTTAATAGTTAAATTTATGATGTACTTCATGCGTTTGGACCTACTGTATGATCAGTACCTAACTTACGCTTTAATAATATTTAATGTGGGACTCTCATTTAATAACTGCTCTAAGAGAAGAGTTGAATATGATTTAGGAATTCTGCAGGATATCATTATTAGAAAATAATTTAAACATTAATTTGGTAATGAACATTAATTTTGTAACTTAGGACTGCACGAACGTTGTGTCAGTCAGTGATATCTCCATTTCAGACCGCGTATTGTATAACCAGCTGTACTTTTCGTAAACTTAACCACATAATCCATTAATAAATTTATTTTCAATTCTTATACTAGGCTAATCGTCGGACCTTCATTTCTGTAGGCCTACAGTTAAGAAAAGTAATGTCATTAGCAATCATATTCTTGTATGTTTATGTAACGAACAATGTCTTGTTGTACTATTGATCACGCGTATTCGTATATTAAATTACCGGTATTAATTTGTCGTAGATCTAGATCTAATTATCGTAAACAGATAATGGTGTTTAGCGGCACCTACTGTAGACAGATGGGGGGGGGAGATAGTAGCGACATCTGTGACTAACCTTGTCACAGTCCTTGGTCTCTTGTCATTTAGCTATCCCCTTCTAATTTGTCACATTTCTCAGCCTCATGTCACTTACCAATCCCCTCATCTAATATAACATAACCTAACCTAACCTAACCTTTAACTCGCAATATTTGGCAGTGGAGGGTAAAACATAGTGCAACACGGTCCCCACGATCAGATGCTACCACTAATATATGCCAAATCGGTGAACCGACTGTGCTGTTAAAATAAATAATTACGTTGGTTAGGTAAATAACATAAAAGAGTTTTCATACCCTACTTGTACACTAAACAGTTAATGCTATGTTGACGTCATTGGTGAAAAAACCATTCACCTCACATTATTTCAATTATTTCAATAGCGGACCTGTTATCTCTACAGAGATAATGTAGAAGTGAACGAAGTTTACCGTAGACCTAATTCGGTGTTACAGCATGGCATCTCGTTTGAGATTTACCACTGTTAATGATATTCATCTACTTAGAACAGCTCAAGGTGGATAAATTGTTCAGGCCGAAGTAAAAAAAGGCTTAGGTAAGAAGTTTTCGTTGACAAAAGGTTGAGTCTTGAGTACTTCGCGAAGTGAAAACACTTCTTTATTTAATTCGCCATAATTCCGAAAGCAGTAAAGATTTTTAGTACCCAGTAGCGACTACTTTTAAAAGTAATTTCCATTCTTTCTCATCATTTCTCTCACTTTGACCCTCCACCCCCATCTAAAGTGAAAATTAAGAAAGTTTGCTGCTTACCAGCTTTTAAAGAAAAATGTCTATTCTGAACAGATCACATCAAAGTTAGTATCTTTTTTTCTCACTTTTCAAAAAAGATTTTCATTTCGAATTTTTTTCTATGCTTTTCTTAGACATTGAGCTATCAATTGAAAAAATTACAGCATGATTGATTGACTATCATAGGAGTTACGACATGATAAATGTTTAATGGAGCAGAAAATATTGCATAATGTAGCCTTACGTTAAAGGAATACATGCACTGAAGTTTTACGAACTTGAACAAATGACGTGAATATAGCGTTAGCCATTTAGCTGGCGACGAGGCTGGTCATAGTTGAACAATGTGGTAGGATTTCTCTCCGTGAAGGTTCTTGTAATCCTATAGCATTGTTCCTCGTGCAACTTGGATTTTGATTAAGCACCTTCATTCATTTGAACTGAATTACATTTCGGGAGGGGGCACTACTACTTAGCACTGTGATGTAGAAAATATATTGCACTAATTCTCAAGTTAGTCGCTTTTCCAATCCACACTAGCTGACTACACTAAGGTTTGCTACATATCTGGGTTTCGAAAAAACAACCTCACTTTTTCCTCTCTTTCTTTTACGGAGGATGGACCTGAAAGCTTACACTGCAGCCTAAGACTTATTGTGCTTACCACTCCTGTTCTGTGAATGTTTGGGTAGCCGAACGGCCGTGCTCTTGTACAGGTACAGGACAATACACTGTGAACTTAACCCAGGCTATGCTGTTACTCCACAGCAATGGACACTACACCAGACCCCTCATTGTATTGCCAAGCGATGTTTGAGGAATGGCATGGAATGAAATGGAGATTGGATGGTATGATGTTGATGTCTAGCATGGGGGGAAAATGGGAGAACCTCGGGAAAAACCCCAACTGCGACACTCGTCTGCAAAAAGTGTCACTGTGGATTTTTAATATAAAAAATTCCCAGGCCAGACTGAGACTTGAACCCAGACCACCTGCATGGCAGGCTGAAGGTGTGACAATTCAGTCACCTTTGTTAATACTTACTGATCAACCTTTTAGAGCAGCATTACTTGCTGCATAGAAAACAGCCAATGTATTCACAAAATAGTATAGGGTGGCACACAAAATGTCATACAGTTTAGATTGTTTATATAACCTTTAATATACAAAATATTTCATACAATCTTATATTACATTACTCGCCTGAATATGGATGATTAACGAGCATACAGGACGTGTTCAATATGTCCACCTTGTTGGCGTATCACCTCTTCGAGGCAAACCCTGATGTTTCCGATCACTCTACGACACAAGTCCTCTGTCAGTCCCTGAAAGAAAGTCGTGATAGCCGCTCGCAGTTGCATTAGATTTCTTGGTTTACTGCGATAGACTGTCTCCCCATAAGAAATAGTCACAGGGATTGATATTCGGGCTGTGTGGCAGCCATATTGAACCAACCTGAAAACGTTCAGGATATCGATGGGACATTACATGGGTCCCAAACTGTTCATGCAGGAAATCCAGAACGTTTGCTGTATGAGGACGAGCTCCGTCTTGCATAAACCATTGTGTCTCCATTGATAATCTTGTTGCATACAGTTGCAGAAAAAAATTATTTTGCAACATGTCCATGTAGCGCGCACTGTTAATAGTGTCATTAAAAAAGAAAGGTCCAATGATTCCATGACTGGAAATCGCACCCCACACACCACTTTTTCACCATAATTTTCAATCTCGTGCACAATATTAGGAGCTTCTCTCGCCCAAAATCAGACATTCTGCTTGTTCACACAACCGTTCAGATAAACGTACACCTCATCGGAGAACCACATGTTATGAATCATGCAATCATCTTCTGCAAGAGCCCAAGCAGCAAACTGTACTCGACGTTCCTTGTCATTTTCCGTTAGTATATGCAGCACTGCAATTTTGTATGGGAATAATTTCAGATCAGCATGAAATATCCTCTGAAGAGAACGACGTGAAATGCCCAAATCGGCAGAAGCTCGTCTGATGGATTTAGCAGGACTTCGTGTCAAAGCCACTCTCACCGCCTCTGTATTCTCCGGAGTACGGATTGTTGGGGCATGCGGTAGTTTCTTCTCTAAAACACTGCCATCAATTTCAAATTTTTCGGCTAATCTGTACACTGTCTGTCTGCAGGGAGCCCACCTCATACGAAAATAAACACGAAAACGTTCATGAGTCTCACGATTACACTCCAAACATTGTCAGATATTGTTGTTAACAATCTTTATGCTAGTTCCTACAAAAATGCAGGACAAATATTGACAAATGAAGAAAACGTGCCATCTGCAGATTTAAGTTTTGTTGATCTTATTGAGTTAGATCAACTGCGATACAATAAACTTACTGCATAGGACATTGCGGGTATTTTTGTCTCAATGAGCTACCAAAATACCGTTATGTTGTGCATGGCAGACAAGGGGGGAATAAATTAAGCCCTCTCTTTGATCTGATTAAATATATCACCACCTCTTCCCTGGTGAATCACAATTGCAATAGTGTCCCATGCCAGCAAAACAAGCCCACTAGAAAGGTTTACTTCAGTTTGGACCATTTTTTATTGCTGTTCGTAACCATTTCTCACACCTTAGTCACACAAATTAATCCAGCAATATTTGGTAGATCAGTATAGTCTGGAGGAAGTGCAAAAATTACAATTCCTAAGAAAAGACCAAAAGGTATTACTTATTGATAAAATAAGAGGCCTACACCTTGATCACCTCAGAAAGATCTCTTAGTGAGAAAAAGTGATTCTGCCCTCTACAGTATATTTCAGGGTAGTTCACGAAACATGCAGCAGCTATACCAAGATGCTAAGTCTTTTGTTCAAAGCATGACAAATTTTACATTTTCTTAACTCTCACCTACAATCCCCAATGACCTGAAATAGCTACTGCATTACTCCCACATGAAAAACTCGCTGATTGTCCTGACATTGTTACTTTCGTTTTTGCATTGAAACTCAAGAACTGAAGATGGATAGGTTCAAGGAAAAGTATTTGGCATAAAAAAACATTCAGAGGGAATATGTTTCACTATTATGGAAGCAAATAACTTTCAAAATGTCTGGTATTCTTCATTGAAAATAAATGTGAACAATTTTTATTTGAACTTCTTATGGACTTAGTTTGCAGTATTTGCTGCACAAGTCATTAGTCTATATTCATCAAGTTAAATTAAGTTTATTTAGAGAAGCATTTTTAGGTTATGTGTAAATATTTTGGGTAGTTTCTCATCATAATAATATGTAAATTTCGGATATCTGTACAGTATGAGTCAGTGACAGTTTATACAGCACCATGAACTGTACTTGTCATATATGACAACTGTGTTAACATCCCACTCTAAGAACTTTGTGAGAAAAATGTAATTTTTTGTATCTTGAAATCCCAAACAAATTTTTTTTATTTTAAGATTTTTCTGTCTTTTTTCTCCTGTTGTGTTTTGGCTCCCTCTCTTCTTTTCTCTTTAGATTTTTTTCCTTGTACAGTAGAACCCCGATTTTCTGTCACCCCATTAACCGATTGGTGGATTTTCTGACTGTCTTTCTCGCTCACTCGTTTTTTTTTTTCTGCAGAAAAAAATATTAAGTACTGTACATTATATTAGTACGAATTTTTTCTACGGTTTTTTTTTTTTTTTTTTTTTTTTTTAAACTTTTACTCTTATACAGCATAGTCTGCTTTTCGAAGAGCCTAAATTCAATGCAAAATACTTTCCACAGGTGTCGAAGAAAAAGAGTTGTGCTACGAAAAATAGTGAAAGTAATTGAATGGTTTGAGAAAAGAGAAACTGTGGTTCATCTCGCATCAGAATACGAAATAGGAATTACAACTGTGCACGATTTATTTAAAAACAAATATGAAAGTTAGAATTTATAAAACAGTTATATTACCCATTGTTCTGTATGGTTGTGAAACTTGGACTCTCACTTTGAGAGAGGAACAGAGATTAAGGATGTTTGAGAATAAGGTTCTTAGGAAAATATTTGGGGCTAAGAGGGATGAAGTTACAGGAGAATGGAGAAAGTTACAAAACGCAGAACTGGATGCATTGTTTTCTTCACCTGACATAATTAGGAATATTAAATCCAGATGTTTGAGATGGGCAGGGCATGTAGCACATATGTGCGAATCCAGAAATGCATATAGAGTGCTACTGGGGAGACCAGAGAGAAAAAGACCTTTGTGAGGCCGAGACATAGATTGGAGGATAATATTAAAATGGATTTGAGGGAGGTGGGATATGATGGTAGAGACTGGATTAATCTTGCTCAGGATAGGGACTGATGGTGGGCTTATGTGAGGGCGGCAATGAACTTGCTGGTTCCTTAAAAGCCATTTGTAAGTAAGTATGAAGTGTAATAAGTATGTAAATCTACAACATGAGACCTGTACTATTCCTGTCTTTCTACAGACAGACGTCATAAAGGGTTTCCTTGGCCCTTAAAAATCTGTCGTTGAAAACCATACTTAAATTAGTGAACGTCTGAGCCACTATCTGGCGTGTTAAAAACACAAGACCACGGAGGAAATTAGGAAACTGTATTATGCACTTAATTTATTAAAACCTTATATGGTACGGATTATCCGATTTTTTTCGATTAACTGTTCACTCCACACCCTTACCACGGATAATAGAGGTTCTACTGTATCTTTAATATTGGTACTGTACTAATTCAGTTTTAATCAACAACACTATTTTCTTTTGCAGTTTGAATTGTGAAGTTGGTATAGCCTATTTTGTCATTCTTGCCTGTAAAGGCTGTTAATATGTAACATGTATGATACACAGGATTGCTAGATTACGCTTTTTTTTCTTTAACACGTTTTTTATGCCTGTAAAACTTTTTTTATCCCATCAAAGCTGAACTTCAAATGGAACCAAACTGTAATCAATCATGTCGAGAGATGTTTACACTTGACTTGACTTCGAGTTATTGAAAGGGATCAAAGCATCGGAAGAATATTAACACTAGCATTGTGTGTGTTCCAGCATTTTACCTTGGTTGATTTAATCTTGTTGATTCTGTCAAGGTTTTTATAGATGTTCTATGCTTCACTGAAAGAATATAATGTTTGTTTTAATTAATGTGTGCAACCCTTTTGTTTTGTGATATTGAAGTCTAATTTGTAATGACCGTGTTTAAAAAGATTACTACATGTCTCACCCTCACTGATACCGAAAAGTGGTTTCAGGCACTGTCTCTTTGTTTCTCATGCACAGCAATTTCTACTAAGCTATTGGACGGATTTTGTTCATATTCAATATCTACTAGTCAATTTATCAGGGAATGATGTACATGAAATATAATAATTTTAGTACTAGTCTGTCTGTGTGCAGCGATTTCTACTAAACTATTGGACGGATTTTGTTCATATTCAATATCTACTAGTCAATTTATCAGGGAAAGATGTACATGAAATATAATAGTTTTAGTACTAGGCTAGTCTGTGTACAGCGATTTCTACTAAACTATTGGACGGATTTTGTTCATATTCAATATCTACTAGTCAATTTATCAGGGAATGATGTACATGAAATATAATAGTTTTAGTACTAGGCTAGTCTGTGTACAGCGATTTCTGCTAAACTATTGGACGGATTTTGTTCATATTCAATATCTACTAGTCAATTTATCAGGGAAAGATGTACATGAAATATAATAGTTTTATTACTAGTCTGTCTGTGTACAGCGATTTCTACTAAACTATTGGACGGATTTTGTTCATATTCAATATCTACTAGTCAATTTATCAGGGAATGATGTACATGAAATATAATAATTTTAGTACTAGTCTGTCTGTGTACAACGATTTCTGCTAAACTATTGGACGGATTTTATTCATATTCAGTATCTACTAGTCAATTTATCAGGGAATGATGTACATGAAATATAATAATTTTAGTACTAGTCTGTCTGTGTACAGCGATTTCTACTAAACTATTGGACGGATTTTGTTCATATTCAATATCTACTAGTCAATTTATCAGGGAAAGATGTACATGAAATATAATAGTTTTAGTACTAGGCTAGTCTGTGTACAGCGATTTCTACTAAACTATTGTACGGATTTTGTTCATATTCAATATTTACTAGTCAATTTATCAGGGAATGATGTACATGAAATATAATAGTTTTAGTACTAGGCTAGTCTGTGTACAGCGATTTCTACTAAACTATTGGACGGATTTTGTTCATATTCAATATCTACTAGTCAATTTATCAGGGAAAGATGTACATGAAATATAATAGTTTTAGTACTAGTCTGTCTGTGTACAGCGATTTCTACTAAACTATTGGACGGATTTTGTTCATATTCAATATCTACTAGTCAATTTATCAGGGAATGATGTACATGAAATATAATAATTTTAGTACTAGTTTGTCTGTGTACAACGATTTCTGCTAAACTATTGGACGGATTTTATTCATATTCAGTATCTACTAGTCAATTTATCAGGGAATGATGTACATGAAATATAATAATTTTAGTACTAGTCTGTCTGTGTACAGCGATTTCTACTAAACTATTGGACGGATTTTGTTCATATTCAATATCTACTAGTCAATTTATCAGGGAATGATGTACATGAAATATAATAGTTTTAATACTAGTCTGTCTCTGTACAGCAATTTCTACTAAACTATTGGACGGATTTTGTTCATATCCAATATCTACTAGTCAATTTATCAGGGAATGATGTACATGAAATATAATAATTTTAGTACTAGTCTGTCTGTGTACAGCGATTTCTACTAAACTATTGGACGGATTTTGTTCATATTCAATATCTACTAGTCAATTTATCAGGGAATGATGTACATGAAATATAATAATTTTAGTACTAGTCTGTCTGTGTACAACGATTTCTGCTAAACTATTGGACGGATTTTATTCATATTCAGTATTTACGAGTCAATTTATCAGGGAATGATGTACATGAAATATAATAATTTTAGTACTAGTCTGTCTGTGTATAGCGATTTCTACTAAACTATTGGACGGATTTTATTCATATTCAGTATTTACGAGTCAATTTATCAGGGAATGATGTACATGAAATATAATAATTTTAGTACTAGTCTGTCTGTGTACAGTGATTTCTATTAAACTATTGGACGGATTTTGCTCATATTCAATATCTACTAGTCAATTTATCAGGGAATGATGTACATGAAATATAATAGTTTTAGTACTAGTCTGTCTGTGTACAGCGATTTCTACTAAACTATTGGACGGATTTTGTTCATATTCAATATCTACTAGTCAATTTATCAGGGAATGATGTACATGAAATATAATAGTTTTAGTACTAGTCTGTCTGTGTACAGCGATTTCTACTAAACTATTGGACGGATTTTGTTCATATTCAATATCTACTAGTCAATTTATCAGGGAATGATGTACATGAAATATAATAGTTTTAATACTAGTCTGTCTGTGTACAGCAATTTCTACTAAACTATTGTACGGATTTTGTTCATATTCAATATCTACTAGTCAATTTATCAGGGAATGATGTACATGAAATATAATAATTTTAGTACTAGTCTGTCTGTGTACAGCGATTTCTACTAAACTATTGGACGGATTTTGTTCATATTCAATATCTACTAGTCAATTTATCAGGGAATGATGTACATGAAATATAATAGTTTTAGTACTAGTCTGTCTGTGTACAGCGATTTCTACTAAACTATTGGACGGATTTTGTTCATATTCAATATCTACTAGTCAATTTATCAGGGAATGATGTACATGAAATATAATAATTTTAGTACTAGTCTGTCTGTGTACAGCGATTTCTACTAAACTATTGGACGGATTTTGTTCATATTCAATATCTACTAGTCAATTTATCAGGGAATGATGTACATGAAATATAACAGTTTTAATACTAGTCTGTCTGTGTACAGCAATTTCTACTAAACTATTGTACGGATTTTGTTCATATTCAATATCTACTAGTCAATTTATCAGGGAATGATGTACATGAAATATAATAATTTTAGTACTAGTGTGTCTGTGTACAGCGATTTCTACTGAACTATTGGACGGATTTTGTTCATATTCAATATCTACTAGTCAATTTATCAGGGAGTGATGTACATGAAATATAATAGTTTTAGTACTAGTCTGTCTGTGTACAGCGATTTCTACTAAACTATTGGACGGATTTTGTTCATATTCAATATCTACTAGTCAATTTATCAGGGAATGATGTACATGAAATATAATAATTTTAGTACTAGTCTGTCTGTGTACAGCGATTTCTACTAAACTATTGGACGGATTTTGTTCATATTCAATATCTACTAGTCAATTTATCAGGGAATGCTGTACATGAAATATAATAGTTTTAATACTAGTCTGTCTGTGTACAGCAATTTCTACTAAACTATTGTACGGATTTTGTTCATATTCAATATCTACTAGTCAATGTATCAGGGAATGATGTACATGAAATATAATAATTTTAGTACTAGTCTGTCTTGTACAGCGATTTCTACTAAACTATTGGACGGATTTTGTTCATATTCAATATCTACTAGTCAATTTATCAGGGAATGATGTACATGAAATATAATAGTTTTAGTACTAGTCTGAAAAGCTGCCATCTTCCTGGTGTTCATAATATTGCTTTCTTTTTATCAAGTTTTGTTAGAGATAACGGCATCATTAGTGATTAATTTCAATCATTCATTATTACGAGATGTCTGGATAATAGTTGTTGTGAAGTGTTATTCATATCAGTATGCATGATCACGTTTAATCTAAAATCATGAGACTGAAGTGTGTGAATTGAAATGATTATTCTTGATAGTTCATACATAATTGAACTTCGTATCAGAGGTGAATCTTAGGTCATATCCTGGTAAAAGCATGCAAATCGAATTAAGTGGTTTCAGTGGTAAAAGTGAGCGAGCTATCAGCATAAGTAAAAAAAAAAAGAAATTGTTTGACTTCTCTCTGAAAGTTCATGACTGATATTTTCCTTAGTGAAAAGAAAGTATTAATTTCGGGCAGAGAGACTGTTATGAAATTGTGACTTGAGGAAAGGAGTATTTTGCTGACGTACATTGCCTGCTATGCTTGCAAAATGAAAATTGCGTTACTTAAGCTGATAGGAGTGGTTGTTAATATGTGTGATGAATGGTGCCGAAAAAAATACAGAAAGAAATGTTCTCATCAGGATTAGAATTTTAGGGACAATTTTCATAGAAAAGAAAATGGAGGGAAAAGTGATAAAATAAGACAAAAAAAAAGTGGTTAAAAGGTGATATTTCACGCAACTATTTTGGCAATTGCTCTCCCTCGTATTTTACCGAATTGAAATCAACTCGTTTGAAACTATGTACATCTTTATAATATAGTCTAGTCAGTAGCACTATTCAGTATGTTACATACCAGTAGCATTCATCAGACAAAACAGTGCATTGTTTAACAGTTCCATCAGTTTCGATGAAATCCTGAGACAGCATGAAAAATAGGGATTTGGACACTTTGGACATGATGAAATCTTGTATTAAACTTAAGCAACAAATTTAAATTCACTGACAGGAGCCTATTGATTCCAGTGAAATTAAGACGATTAAAATTTAAATTAGAAATACATTGTTGGTTCACAAATAGATCTAATACCATTGGCATAACTCAGTTGACTAAGGCTCTTGCCTGTCGTTCCAGAGTTGTGTTTGGGTGCGGATTCGATTCCCGGTTGGGTTTTTCCGAGGTTTCCCCCAACTATAAGACAAATTTCCGGTAATCTGTGGCGAATCCTCGGCTTCATCTCGCTATCACCAATCCCATTGACGCTAAATAACCTTGTAGTTGATACAGCGTTATTAAATAACTAAGTAAACTAAAAAGTATAGATCTATATAGTGAAGGCAACCTAACAACGGTCAACGAGTGGAATTTTCCGTTGTTGCAAGTGTGCGTTGCTTTTAGTCCTGTGTTCACTACCATGATATGTAATCTATTACAAATTGCAATGTAATGAAGTTCAAAAGTAAATTAAATGATAAAGTGTGATGTAAAAAAAAATTAATAAGTAACTTAGCAGTAAAACGGTAGAAAAGTTGATTAAGAGCAGAGCGAGATGAAGAAGAGATAAAGATCCCAAAAAGGGGGGGGGGGTGGAAAGTGCTGAAAAATTGCCTCCATTCACATCTGAAAGTAACATTTCACACACTGGTTTCTTTCAGAGTTTTCTCTAACCCCCCCACCCCACCCCCCCAAAAAAAAGATGCGCACTTAATAATCCTAACCCTGGTTATCACAAGTGTACAGCTGTAGGTTTTATACTCTACCGAAATAGCAACAACATGAGAATCATAGAAGCAATGCATTATCAAATAATACCGTGTTTACTTGCGTAATAGATGCCATCACATAATGTACACACCAATTTTTGACAGTAATATGAAGGGAAAAATATCCCCGCATAATTTACGCATTACATTTTCAATTGCTGTCTATGGTAATATACAATATATTGTAATGTTGGATGCACTGCTCATGTTTAAATTTTTAAAACAGAGTTAATTTATTACGATTGATTCTTTTTAAAATGCAAAAGTGGACTGTGATTGGTTGTGTTTTGCTTTATTTGTATTCAATTTTAGGTTATATTGTGCTACTTTTTTTATTCATTTCGTATGTTACGCACTTTACATTATTACTGCTCTGAAAGTCCGATATCGAAACCAACTGTGATTATCACATGGGATGTCAGATAGTTATAATTTATTCCCCTAAAATTTTTTCCTCGAATATAATATACAGCCTGAATTTGTAATCAACAGATTATAGAAAAAAAAAGTGTGTCTATTACACGAATAAATATTTGACACGAAGCTACCTAAAGATTCAACAGTAAGTTGTCCAAAATGATTGTATATTGATAGCATTTTTAATTGGTTATTTTATGGCGCTTTATCAACTGCTAAGGTTATCTAGCGTCTGAATGAGATGAAGGTGATAATACCAGCAAAATGAGTCCAGGGTCCAGCGCTGAAAGTTACCCAGCATTTGCTCTTATTGGGTTGATGAGAAACCCCAGAAAAAACTCAACCAGGTAACTTGTCCCAACCAAGATTTGAACCTGAGCTTGCTCGTTTCACAGTCAGGCATGCTAATCGTTACTCCACAGCAATGGACGATAGCGTTTCTTAGCATGCAGTTACGACTACACATCATGTCAAGCAATGCGATTGCATGCTAGCAGAATTAAACCTCTCTCTTTGAGGAAAACAATCTAGGAGAAAGTGTATGACTTGAGGCTTTCCCGGCGTTTGATGTAGAATAACTCTTCTCGGGTTCTCAGCCAGGTAAGTTGGAGATTAGCTTCCAAGCTTTCGACGGCTAGCTCTGCCATCTTCTTCACTTCGTCCCTGAAGAAGATGGCAGAGCTAGCCGTCGAAAGCTTGGAAGCTAATCTCCAACTCACCTGGCTGAGAACCCGAGAAGAGTTATTCTAATCTAGGAGAAACTTTATAAAATTACTGAATAAGTTCGTAACAAAATACTCAGTCTGTTATCTGGTAAGGTAAAGCCAGTCCCATTACAGGCCAAATCAGGCCAGAGATTATGGCTCCTATCTTTACAGACAGAGGCATTAATAGCAGTAGGGATGTCAGTCCTATGTGCTTATTACCTTTACTCAATTCGATTCTGTTAGAGGCTGAGTAAAATCCAAGACCGTAGTGTCACTGGAAGTATTAGATCAATGAGAAAATCCATGACCCCATCAGGAATCGAACCTGCAACCATCTGGCTTTATAGTGTTGTTGCCTTACTGCGATGCTAGCATGCACTGTTATCTAGTAGATAGAATTTTTTTTTACTGTTTTATTGTAATGATATTAAAAATATCAATGCAAGGCAACAAACTTAATAACTATATTTCCTTATCCCATATTTTAATGATTCTTTGCGACTTTATATCCCACAAAAAATGCACTAAAATACTGTTAAATCTTTGTTATGGGGTGAAAGCATATTTTGAAACTGTCAGTTTGCATTTAGCCTATTTCATTAGCCTGTGTTTTAAAAGAGACAGTGAACACAGGACAATAAAGTGTGTTATATTTTGTGGAATTGGTTAAGTATTGTGGAAATAGTCCAAGAAACATCTGTCTAGTGACACGACACTGTTGCTTCTCTCGGAACTGTATTTTTTACAATGAAGATTTGTTTCAAGGTCATTGAAATCTGGTAACTGACATCACTTTGTGTAATAAATGCACACACATGTTTTATATCAACTCTCAGTTCGCAGAAATTTATTGCTATAAACAGTCCGCATAACACACACTAAGGCATGAAAGTTAACTCTAAGTGTATCCAGTTACTTATGCTGTGCAACGTAAATCCAGAGGAACTGACCAATGGTGAATCTAGAGCTCCAAATTCTCCCTTCATTTCATTGAACTTCTAGCTATTTCTAACAAGTTTAACTTACAAATTGATAAAGACTGTTAACATTAACTTACATCATTTAATTTTTACTTTCTCATTTATACGAAGTATAAAATTAAGCATTGTGATTCTACGAAATATCAATTCAGAGATTTTTATGGCAATACACATTTTTCGACATTACTGATATTGAAAAATAGTGGTTTTGGACATGCTGTCTGTGTACAGTAATTTATTCTAATCTCGTGGACGAATTTTGTTCATATTCAACATGTACAAGTCAATTTTTTTTAATTGGTGCACTCAAAGTAGTAATTTTATTACTAGTCTGTCTGTATACAGTGATTTTTCTAAACTATTGGACGGATTTTGTTCATAATCAGTATCTACGAATCGGTTTATAAGAGAATGATGCACATGAAATGTGATTTTTGTAAAAATAAATAAACAAAAATAAAGAACGTACATTACACATTGAAAACATACATACATTCGTTCATTCATTCATTCATTCATTCATTCATTCATTCATTCATTCATTCATTCAGTGTTCTGCGCAAGGGTAGGACTTCGACTGCAAACCCAGCTAAAAATATACAGTGATGCTTAAATTCAAGAATTTCAGACGATTTTTTTATTACTAAATTATCAAATGAGACAGACAATTAATATTGTTTGAGAATCACGTTGCTAAGGGTGATTATTATGACTAAATAACAATAAATACATGAATAATTATTTTTACTTTTTGTTGTAAATTTATCATAGTCCAGACTGTTGAGCAAGAAGAAGGAATACACAAGCTAGTCCCATGCTAGTGACAAGAGCTTGAATTTATATAGCAACTGCCGCGAAACCAGGTGGCCCGGGTTCGATTTCCGGTCGGGGCAAGTTACCTGGTTGAGGTTTTTCCGGGGTTTTCCCTCAACCCAATATGAGCAAATGCCGGGTAACTTTCGGTGTTGGACCCCGGACTCATTTCACTGGCATTATCACCTTCATCTCATTCAGACGCTAAATAACCTAAGTTGTTGATAAAGCGTAGTAAAATAACTTACAAAAATAAAAATATATAGCAACTATGTTGAAAATAGGAACGTTTTCCAGGCAATAAATAGTTTGTAACATTGTATTTTTTTTGTAGCCAATCGGAAGTTGATTTCTGAATAGCTCTCGTATGTAACTTAGGCCGTGTCTCAAAGCTACATTTTCAGCTTAAGTGAACTAGATTGTTGACTAAATAGCCGGATGTGACGTCAGAAGTTATGATCCAAAGCTACATAGTGCATAGCAATCAAGTCCGTAGTAGCTAGTAAACGAAAATGCTTGCTTGTTCACTAAATAAACATGGATACCTCATCAGCAATTGGGGTTATGAAATCTGAAAATGCTTTGGAAGTGAAATAATGTAAATATAATGTAGAATAATACGTTAACTTTGAACACTGGCATTGTTAGCACCTTCTGTACAATGTTTTAAACATTATTGCAATATATTAAGCCCTTATCTTTTCCACATAATTCGTAATGAAACTGCATGAGGACACTGCCCTCTTAATTCAGTGCTGGACCGTGATGTCATGGTTTTTTTTAGAAAAATAATCTGTGAAGAAGGTCATATTTCAAGCATACATGTCCAAAGCTCTCTAGTGTGTAGTTTACAAGTCACCTAGTTGCTAGTCACTAGTGTGTAGTGTAGACTTGAGCTTTGAGACACGGCCTTAGTATAAAAAATTCGAAAAAGAACTAGAAAAATAAAGGGGATTAAAGATCGCAATAAAATGAGACGAAATATCGAAGATCCTGTGAAATACAGAAGGGTTGATGAGCCTAGTTACGACGACGACAATGATGATGATGGAAATGAAAGTGTTATTAGAAAACCCAATAAAGCACTCTTTAGTTAAGATTAAATTTGAGGACATTAAGAAGTGAATCCAGGTTTCCATCTCTGATTGGTGACTGATATTTTTAACATTTAAAAAGACGTAAGAACAAATGAAGGAATCGCTTAGAAAACTCTGGAAAGAAGTATTCTGATAATTGGCGTATGAGGAGATAGTGCCTTAAGAGTGTTATTGCTGCAGGCTGTAGATGTTATTGGCACTTGTAATATTTATGATGTATGCATTTCTTGTTGGCCTACTCTCCCGTTCTGTTTCCTCGCATCTCAATACTAGCGTGCTGAGCCGACCTTGGCTGTGCTGTATGGTATTTCCCTAGAGCTTAGTAAACAACACTTCATTGTGATCATTAACACATGACTGCATCACTTAGAAAAGAGTTGTTAAGTGAATTAATTGTCTGAGGAAAGTAGATGAATTAGGTCTTTACATAACTGTTGGTTTGTACATACATTTCAATTTGTGTGAAGTGACCAGTCATTCCTTCAGTATAGGCACATAGTTTTATGAATATTAATGATGCAAAATTTCGTAATAATGAAATATTTTTTGGAGAGAGAAGACAAGAGGGTTTTGAAGATATTGACAGGTCGGTTTCTAATGTTATAAGAAATAGGACGTCAAAAGAAATGATATAATAATAAAGAACTAAACATGGAACCTGTTTTAAACCACGTAGTTGATAGTTTTATTTACGTTTTTTGCTGTACATATAAACATAGTCATTTGAGATACAAGAAATGTAATTAAATACAATCACGATAAAATTAATTAAAAATATAATATTTATGTCCTTTCACATAAATAAAGTTTCAATCTCTTTTTGAGAAACTTTAAATCTCTATATATTCTGTTTACTGACCTAAGTGTTACTTTGGCGCAGAGACTGCGTGTTTATAATATGTGTAAAAAGGTAAAGGTATCCCCGTAACATGCCATGAAGGCACTTGGGGGGCATGGAGGTAGAGCCCCATGCTTTCCATGACTTCGGCACTAGAATGAGATGATGTGGTCGGCACCACGCTCTGACCGCCTTTTACCCCCGGGAAAGACCCGGTACTCAATTTTATAGAAGGCTGAGTGAACCTTGGGGCCGTTCTGAAAGGTTATAATATGCGTTTCGTCTGCAATATTCGCCCTCGAAATGTTGTCCTGGCTCCGACTAGAAGATTGTAGGAAAATCCACTGTCTTTCCTTCCCCTTTCACATATTGCATTTCTCCACTCCTGTCTATCTTCCGTGACACTACAGCCCATGAAGGGCCAAGACCGACCAGCCGGCTGCTGGCCTCACATTCATATGCCAAAGAAGAGGTGGACGATCATCCAACCAGAATGGAGGTATCGTGTGGTTATCACGATGATCCTCCCAGCCGTTATAGCTGGTTTGCGAAACCGAATTTTCGCCTGTCATCTTAGCTCCCCAAGTGCATCACGATACTGGGTGGGCACCGGTCCCATACACTGGCCGAAATTTCATGAGAAAATTTCTTCCCCCATGAGGACTCAAACCAGCGCGCATTCCGTAACACGAGTCCTAGGCAGGATGCCTTAGACCACGGCGCAGGACCTCCTATCTTGCGTCTCGTTTTCAAAATTTATCCACCCACCTAATCTAGGCACACGATCACAACACTCCTCATTATTATCCATTCCCTCCCATCGAACATCCTCATATTCATCTTCTTTCACTGTGGCTGCTCTTCGACTGTGGAATTCCCTACCGATTAATGTCAGGGACTGTCAGACATCTAACCAATTTAAGAATAGACTAACGAAATATTTTTCTAAGAATTTTTGTTAATAGCTGTTTCAAGTTTCTCAATGTTTAATGGTTATATATAGCTCATAATAAATATTTAAATTATCTCATTATTATTATTATTATTATTATTATTATTATTATTACTTACTTACTTACTTACTTACTGGCTTTTAACGAACCCGGAGGTTCATTGCCGCCCTCACATAAGCCCGCCATTGGTCCCTATCCTGAGCAAGATTAATCGAGTCTCTATCATCATATCCCACTTCCCTCAAATCCATTTTAATATTATCTTCCCATCTACGTCTCGGCCTCCCCAAAGGTCTTTTTCCCTCCAGCCGCCCAACTAACACTCTATATGTATTTCTGGATTCGCCCATACGTGCTATTATTATTATTATTATTATTATTATTATTATTATTATTATTATTATTATAAATCAGAAGAAGTTTATTTATAACAAGATTAGTTGTATTCACAGGAGATTTCGAATATTTAACTGTTCTGTATTTATAAATATGAATATATTTTTTTCTTCATTGTTGAATATACTCTTTTAACACTTGTATAATCACTGATCAACTTTATAACTTCTTCACTGTGTTAATATTAGAAAAAATACCTGGCTGACTAGTTGCTAACTGGTATTCGTCATTATCCGAAGTCTAGTGAGTTCCTGCGCTATCTTCTGGTTTCTTTTGTGGTGGGGTGTGTTCATGATTTATCCTGAACTCAATTGTATTTCAAAACACATAACCTTTTCGACACAATCATGAATCAAAACTGTAACTTGCCTCATAGTCTAACATTCGTCTGGAAGATTATAATTGAATGAAGCATCTCAATACTGTCTGGTTATGACTTTGTAACGTTAAAAAGCAAACTAGGCTATATTTTCAATTATATCTGATTATGTATTCATAACTCGAGGATTCTGATGTTTTGAGGCCCCAGATGTTACTGTTGTTCTCCATCTGATTTACTATTTGTTTCTTTCACAGGTGATATACACGGTCAGTACACTGACTTGCTGCGTCTATTCGAGTATGGAGGATTTCCACCAGAAGCAAATTACTTGTTTCTTGGAGATTACGTAGACAGAGGAAAACAGTCACTGGAGACAATCTGTCTTCTGCTTGCTTACAAGATCAAATATCCTGAGAACTTCTTTCTTCTCCGAGGAAACCATGAGTGTGCCAGCATCAACAGGATATATGGCTTTTATGACGAATGTAAGTTTCTACAAGTTAATAGAAGTAGGCTAATTATGTTTAAGAAATGTAACCAGAGATGAGATTTCAGTGCTACTGTTACAGTTCATTTTAGGTTTTACTGCATAGTATTGTGTAATTCCCTCTCCCCTCTCCCCTAAATTTTGGTGAAAAAACACTAGAGTAGGTAGGGTGACCAGATGTCCTCTTTTTTCCGGACATGTCCTCCTTTTTAGGCCTTTGTCCAGGGTCCAGGCAGATTTTTTTAAAAATTAAGAAATGTCCTCCTTTTCATAACTTGTTTATATGCCTGATATTTTGAAATTATCTGATTTAAAGCCTTTTTCAAGTAATGTGCCTGTAGGTGGCAACAGCATCGACGGAATATATTCTTTGCCAATGATCATAACTCTCTTTGCTCCTCCATGTTATGGTTGTTGCTCACAGGTAGCTAGTAAATCGAGAGATCGAGGTGCGAATGTAAATCTAAATAGATATTTTCTACATAGTTCTACAGGAGTTCTGAGGAAGACCAATAACAGGTCGAAACATGTAAACCAGGTACAATAGAATTTAACACAAGAAAGTCATATAATACACATTCCGAAGATATTTTCTGTCATCTTTAATATATAATTATAGTTCCCTTGACTTTTATATGTAGCTAACTGTAAAACAATTATTATTAAGTTTTATCATAATTATATTGTAATAAAATAGATTTTTTTTACGTAACATGTTTATTTATTTCATTTATTTATTTATTTAATACTTTACACTTGAGCTACATTAGGCATTGCAGCCCGAAAGAGCAGAAGCTCGTGCTCAGGCGCAGTTCAGATCAGTTATACAAAATATATCACAAAATTAAGAGAGTTCATTCAACACAATAACATTAATAAATGGTAAAATAATACAGCATGTAATAATAGGGTCTATATACAAATAGAAAATACAAAAGTACATAAATATTAGAGTATAAATTTTTAACTCAATTAGCTTAAACAATTAAATAATTACTCTGATTTGTTTCTTAAATCTATGTGTGTTAAGTGTACTTAGCTCAGGGTAAGCTCTAATTAATTCATTATATATTTTGGGTCCAAAATTTCTGCTGTGTTTTAATCCAGCAGTTGTGTGGCATTTGGGAGTATTTAGAAAGAAACTGTAGTTTTGTCTCGTATGGTATTCATAAGGATCACATTTAAATTTATTGTGGTTTTTATGGAAGTAAATCAGCAATGTTAATGTACTTTTAAGTATGATATAAGCCTAAATCTGTACTGTAAATATTTTGTAATAAAATAGATATTGAAACGTAAATTAAAGTATAATTTAGGTCTTAGCCTAAATCTAAGTACATATTTTCTGTCCTCTTTTTTTCGAACATTGTCCTCCATTTTGAAGTTTTGTGTCCTCTTTTTTTATCGGTGTGAATCGGGTCACCCTAAGGGTAGGGGATTGTGAGACTGTTTTTCTGGAGAAGGTTTTATAATGCAGTTATTAATACCATTGTCACTTGACAGTAACATACTGTGACCACCAAACACAGTATACTTCAGTCTTTAATCTTTTCCATAAAAGATGGAACCATTTATAGTCTAAGTCTTCTTATTCTATAAAGGGTGAAACTTAACAATTTTCCTCCTATTACTGCATACACTAGTGGATTATAGTGATATTATAGTTGTCAGGTTGAATTTTGCAACTTTGTTTCGAATTTCGGTACTGACAAATGCTACAACTGGCAGTACTTTTTAACTGTTATGTTGACAACATCGTTTGCCTTTGAAATTTGAACGTAATTAATAATATTAATAAATACAATGAAACCTCTCATTTACGGACATCGTAGGGACGTAACAATCTGTCCGCATCTGGGAGGTGTCCTTTATTGAGAGGGAGGCTCCCCAATCTAACAGTAAATTTATAATATGCATTATGTATCCCTTCACGCTTTAAATGAAATGTATTACTGCAGTTTAATTCTAAATTCTTTTCAACTTCTAACTACAGTAGATAAGACCAAAAAAGGAAAGTACAGTACTGTGCCATGCAATTTTATTCTAGGTCTACAGTTATGCAGTACTGTAATTTACAGTTTTCAACTTAACTTTTACGTTCAGGTGCCATGTCTTTCGAAACAGAACAACTGATTGAAGTGAAGAGAATAATCCTACTAACCCTGTCATGTGTCAAATAGAATTTCACGATCGTGGAAACCTTGGACCCATCAGACAGGTTAAATTTTATGACTTTGTTTATCCACCTGCTTCCAGCTAACAAGGGGTAGCCAGCTGGGCTAGTGGTAGCCTACGAGACCCTTATTGTATTCTTTTATTACAAGCAATTTCTGTACAGTTCTCAAAACTAAATTTTCCATTTTTGTAACACATTAGGTCTTGAAATCCAAATTCTGTCCACAATCAGGAGGTAAAGCAAGCTTTAGGACTGTGAAACAGCTGTCCGTGTCCATATCTGAGAGTGTTTGTAAACGAGAGTTCAATTTATCATTATTTCTATATTATTTCAGTTGGGACATAAAAATCTGTCCATATATGAGGAGTGTCAGTACCTTGGAGGTGTCCGTAAGGAGAGGTTTCACTGTAATACAATAAAACAAGTTTATTAATAAATAAACAGAGTACATTTTAAAGTAGCATTCCGTTTTTGGACTTCGTACTAATCTACAGCACAGTTAAAGGTAAATCACATTGTGCCCCTTGTTAAAATGAAGGGCCATTATTTCAAACTGAATTATTTCCGTCCTTTCCCTTGTAACAAATTTTTCTTAAAATACGGACTTTCTAAGATTATCTAAGTCTAGTCAGTTTCATTTTACAATGCTAAATAACTTTCAAAATAATCACTACATCGGCTGAATACATAATGCAATTTTAAGATAAGTTACAAAAAATATGAACTTTTAGTAAAAATATACAATTATTGCATTATCTTTAATAACAGCTTTAATAATAATAATAATAATAATAAAATTAGAGTATTAAACTATCAGTTTTGTCATTAGTATCAAATATGAACAAATCCTGGTGGTATTTTAGCTCCGTAACATTCTCTGAACAGTGAAATGGTTAGTGATGAATTACTAAAGAGACAATTTCAATGCATTTTATAGGCAAACGCCGGTATAACATCAAGCTGTGGAAGACTTTTACAGATTGCTTCAACTGTTTGCCAATTGCGGCCATAATTGATGAGAAGATATTCTGTTGCCATGGTGGATTGAGTCCAGATCTTCAGGGCATGGAACAAATTAGGCGCATAATGAGGCCGACTGATGTCCCGGACACTGGTGAGTAGACATTGGTATGAAGGAGTTGAGTCCAACCTGTGGATATTACACTATTTGAGATACACTGAAATTCCAATATAATGAAACTGTACAATATCCAGATTTATTAGATTTTCTTTACATAGAAAGTTATAAGTCATTAGTCATCTAGTGGTCTTCATGCTTATTTCTGAACCCAAATACTGAGTGATCCAGTCAGAGTGAACTGCCATATGGTGTATGTGATGTCAGCAGGCAAGGCAGTACTTACTGGCAATGCAAGGTTATCATTCTCGTTAATGCGAAGCAACAGAAACAGCTTCAGCAACAAATTATTAAATATATGAGGGTCATTTCATAAGTCATGGCAACTATGTTATATCTTCTGAATAACCGAAAATGTTTTTAGTTCAGTTTATATGTTTGAGAACCCATTGTACACTGTACAGGATGTCGCTGTCAGATTGCATCTGTGTGCATTGGTGGTTAGTTGACAGCACACGCAAAAGTTGGTATGCTAGAGCTGTGCTCCAAGATAGATGTAAGTGAAGTTGAACAGCGGTCATACGTGAAAATTGCAGTTCTTCGTGGTAGATATGCTCGTCAGTGTCATTCTGAGCTATGAGAAGCATTACAGTGGTGGGGTTGGGAGATCTTGGAACATCCTCCCTACTCGCCTGATCTCAGTCCATGTGATATTGATCTCATTCTGCAGTTGAAGCATGGGAAGCAATTTGCAAACAGGGAGGACATCTTAACAGCGTTTTGATGAGAGGTGGTACACGTAGACGAATCGCACATAGCCGATGGTATTCAATGCCATCGTTGGGAAAGATGTGTGGAAGCCTTGGGGGATTATTTTGAAGGGTGTTAGCTGCGAGTAATGTACTTTGTTTCCTTTTGTGCATAATAAAACAATGATTTCTATTTACGCATCTCTCAGTTTCCCTTACCAATTGTCTCCTGTACCCGGACCCAATTTGGTACTAGCATTGCGAAGCACATTCCAGTGACCTTCAATCGCATATAGTAAATTTCTATTTCTGCAGCTTTATGGGCTGATATAATATACAGGATTGATAAAATAAAAACACTGTAAAGCATTTACTACTGAACTTTATTTGTTGAAACTTTGTTCATACAACACTGAAAGATGGGAGATTCCTCAGAGCTCAACATGACCCTCATTGCACACCCTACGCAACTCATAATGATGATGCAATTCAGCCCATGTCCTTTGTAACAGAAAAGGGGTGATTTGTTGAAAAGCTTGTGTAATTTTTACTCTCAGATCATCATTGTTCCTGGCTTTCTGTGAATAGACATTGTCTTTAACAAAACCCCACACGAAGAAGTCAAGAGGGGTTAGATCTGGGGAATTTGGGGACCAAGCCAAGAGATAGTTGCTTCTCATACTAGGTTTCGTCTGCGACCTCCTGCATGTTTTTTTTAATACAGAACCTGTTTCTACAAATGTTCGATACCATAACATTATGGAATCGTACGGAAATTTTACTTGAAGCAAGTAAAGCGATCCCGAAAAGACAAAGTATATGATTGTCTCGTGACCAGAATATTGTACGAAATGGAAATATAAAAATTGGAGATTTATCCTTCGAAGAGGTGGAAAAATTCAAATATCTTGGAGCAACAGTAACAAATATAAATGACACTCGGGAGGAAATTAAACGCAGAATAAATATGGGAAATGCGTGTTATTATTCGGTTGAGAAGCTCTTATCATCCAGTCTGCTGTCCAAAAATCTGAAAGTTAGAATTTATAAAACAGTTATATTACCGGTTCTTCTGTGTGGTTGTGAAACTTGGACTCTCGCTCTGAGAGAGGAACATAGGTTAAGGGTGTTTGAGAATAAGGTGCTTAGGAAAATATTTGGGGCTAAGAGGGATGAAGTTACAGGAGAATGGAGAAAGTTACACAACACAGAACTGCATGCATTGTATTCTTCACCTGACATAATTAGGAACATTAAATCCAGATGTTTGAGATGGGCAGGGTATGTAGCACGTATGGGCGAATCCAGAAATGCATATAGAGTGTTAGTTGGGAGACCGGAGGGAAAAAGACCTTTAGGGAGGCCGAGACGTAGATGGGAGGATAATATTAAAATGGATTTGAGAGAGGTGGGGTATGATGATAGAGGCTGGATTAATCTTGCACAGGATAGGGACCGCTGGCGGGCTTATGTGAGGGCGGCAATGAACCTTCGGGTTCCTTAAAAGCAATTTGTAAGTAAATTTAGGTACTTTATGCACACCATACTCACGTCGAAATTCCCTTTGAACTCTTTTAACACTCAAATTTAGCATATCAAAGAACACATTGTGCCCACTGTTGATTTATAGTAGCCATTTTAATCATCTACGATTTTCATTTGTCCTTTCATTGTTGATTGTCATATATGGAAACTCCCATCTTTTAATCATAATATAACCAGCAAGAAATTTTTCCTACTATCATAATAGCTTTGTAATAATAAATTAATATTATCCATACCCAAACGGAACAGACTGTAGTTGCCATGACATATGAAATGACCCTCGTAGACATTTTAAGATGTATTACTTACTCCTCTGTTCAGGATCACCAGTTCGTAGTTCTACATGACAGTAATTTTATACTTTTTAAGTTTTAATAAGGTCATAGTCCTTTGCACAAAATCATACAAAACACCTGTTGGTTACAAGACATGCAAAAGTGATGTATTAGGGAAATTTCATAATCATCCTTCAATACCTATTGCAGAAGACACAGCTCTGCAGTATATATTGACTACACTCCAACTCTGGGTTAAATAGCTGAGTTTTTAATGAAGATTTCGGAATTCTTGAGTTTCTGAGCAGGTGATATGATTACCAATGTTACTGCTACTGCTTGCAGGTTCCATTGTGAGGATAATACATAACTAGCTAGGCATAGCAGACCCAACAGAATAAGCGTCCCTTTAGGTCTTGGGCAGAATTAATCAGATAATAAGATTTGCAAATATTTTTTAAACATTGGGGATAGTAAGTCTCAGATTGAAACGTTCAGAATTCTTTTGAACGCAATCATGAAAACTTAAAATCTCGTAGAATAATCCTGTAGCATTCTTTTCTTGATGGAGCAAGTTAGGAGAATTATGAATGAAGTGTGAGGTTATTGTAAATATTGTGTTGTTACATTGTTTGCATTTGTACTCGACAGGTTTGTTATGTGACCTGCTGTGGTCAGATCCTGACAAGGATGTCCAAGGCTGGGGTGAAAATGATCGTGGAGTCTCCTTCACTTTTGGTGCAGATGTTGTTAGTAAGTTCCTGAATCGGCACGATCTTGACCTCATCTGTCGGGCTCATCAGGTAAAAAAGAAAAGGAATTCATTTTCTTATGATATTGATTACTCTGTTGATTTTGATTCAGTTAAGTCTTGCACATATATTTTTGTTGTAATAAGCAAGCATTTTAGAAGAATTTGACATAGAACTGCATTTTTCTCCTTATTACATATGGGAAGGAGGTAACTTGGGAATTGACTATTATATAAAAATGTAACACCCTCCCTTCTTTTCCGTGTCTTTCCTTTGTCATTGGTCGTTGGACCGGTAGTATCATTTAAGTTGCTCTTATGTTTCAATTTAATTCGCAGGAAACAATATGTGTAGTGAAATGAAGTGTTATAAAGTGTTCTGTCTAAGAAAAGTAAAATAGAAGATACAGTTATTGACGTTTTGGAAAGTGAAAAGTTAAATTGGTAAATATTCAGTACCATACATTACCGTCACTTTTATTAACGCCATATTGTATTTTTATCCAGGGAAAATATTCGTCTTTTATGGAAATACTCACTCTGCTACTTTGTACCAACTCCGAAAATGATCTAGACAAAATGTAATACTGTGTTGCTACGAATTGGCATTGTTGTGCTGAACATTTAATGTTAAATTAACTTGATGTAACACTAGATGATATAAGTTAAACAGTGTGTCATTATGGTCAGATATTCGAAGCTACTCGTACTTAATGTTGTGAATATTCTTCACTTTGTGACACAAATCAGCATTTGCTAATTTTTAAATTACTCTTAATCCTCCAGGATTAATTTTTTATGGAAAACACATTTAACCAATGTTGCTTCGCAGTGTCTACCACGATTAAATCTCTTGAAGATTATAGCTAATAGGAAATGGGGATCAGATATCACGACAATGCGTCTGTTTTATAATGCTTATATACGATCAAAATTGACCTATGGATGTGAAATATGGGGAGGAGCGTCAGCAACTCATCTACAAAAAATTTCTGTTCTTCAAAACTCAGCCTTAAGATTATGCCTAGGAGTACCAAAAACCACGTCAACTGTTGCCCTAGAAATTGAATGTACTATTCAACCACTCAGACACTATATATTACAAAAGGCTCTAAAATACATTTAAAATTGCAAGCCTCATCCGGATCTCAGATGTTTTTCAAACTGTCAGATGATATCCTGTGTAATTTCTATAAAATAAAAAAAGAAGAAATACCAATCTATATCACAGACACACTCATTGCTAAAACTCCAGTTGTGAACGAAATTCCTCCATGGAAATGGGTGATTCCAGAACATAGCATACAAATTCCAGGAAATCATTCCAAAAATGATCCTCCATACATTCTTAAGTTAGATTCCATGGAATTACTCTGCAATACATATAAGGATCACCTTCAAATTTATACAGATGGATCTCTAAATCCTAATAATGGGACATCAGGAGCTGGGTATTATATTCCAAAATATCAAGAAAATTATTTCATACCATGTTCATCCTCCTCCAGTCTTGACACTGAATTGCTAGCCATTCATGCTGCTCTTCAGTGTGTTACTCAAATTTCTGAAAAATCTATTTGCATACTTACCGACTCCAAGGGGCCTATATTTAATATAATTAAATATGTACCAAACCTTTATGCACATAGAATTATTCCAATTCAGAAACAACTAAGTAAACTAAAAGAACTCCAAAAGGAAATAACATTTCAATGAATACCTAGTCATTGTGGTATACCTGGAAACGAGAAAGTCGATAATATTGCAAAACAGGCAACTTATTTGCAACCAAGACCCCTTCAAGTGATATCTCTATCCATTGCTTTTGCTTCAGTAAAGTCTCATTTGATAAACCTATGGATCAACAATTGACTCTCTTCTGACAAAGGAAAAATTTTACAGTCTGTACAAAAGAAACCAAATGACCTGGAAATGTACAAAAACTTGCGCAGACATGTTCAAACATTTTTAACAAGAGCCAGAACAGGTCACATTGTCACTCAGTTGTACCTAAACCGATTTCACATTTCTGATAATCCTACTTGCCTGTGGTGTAATAATCGTGATGAAGATCTGGAACACATTCTTCTATACTGTCCATCCATAAACCACAAAAGAAGTAAATTAAAATCATCAGTACCATTTGCAGAAGACACAGCCCTGCAGTATATATTGACTACACCCCAACTCTGACTACTAGCAACAGGCATCTGTAATGAACACCGATCAAAATACCCCTCATTTCTCGTGAAAAACAACTTAATAAACTGCAGTGGATTATAGTGGACTTTATGTTGTCAGCAAACAGCTGGATACATTAAGAAGATTGATTAATGCTCTAGTAGTATGTTGCATTGCAATTTTCCTTTGTTTGTAGTCGCTTATTATTATCTTGCTAATTAATATTTTTTTTATATTAGTACTAGGAAATTTGTGTTAATAGTGAAGAGAACCAGTTGTTAAAAATTAGAATGACACCACTGGAAACAGTTGGATCAAGATATTCAATCCAACACCCTCTATTGAATGAAGAGGAAAGTGTTACTGTCTTTGCAGGTTGTGGAAGATGGGTATGAGTTTTTCGCAAAACGTCAGTTGGTAACACTGTTCTCAGCGCCTAATTACTGTGGGGAGTTCGATAATGCAGGTGGAATGATGTCAGTGGATGAGACACTGATGTGTTCATTTCAGGTATGGAACTTATTCTCCAAACTGTAACACATTTTGAAACTGTAACTGATAAACATAATGAGGTCATATTGAGAGATTTTGTTTTAAAATAATTTTCTGTTTGTGGTAGACTAATTTTCCTCTTTCTTTCCTAGATCTTGAAGCCATCAGAAAAGAAAGCCAAGTATCAGTACGCAGGCATGAACTCTGGTAGACCCTCAACTCCGCAAAGGAATCCTACCAAGAAGAAATAACTTGTTTTTGAACACAGGTGTGGCTCAGGTGATAAATAGAGCTCGAAAGTTGATGAAATATTATCTTTGTTCTGAGACATCACAGACAATCCAGGATGCAATATATGAACTAGTTTCATTTCAACACAAAGGAATATAGCCTATTTTTAATTTGCAGTTTTCAGTCTCTTATTGTCTATTTGTCATTTTTTGGGAAATGTCCTTACTTTTTGTTGAATTTTTGCCCTTTTCTGCTTTTTAAGGCAGGATTACAATCAACGTTCGTTTGCATTACATTTTGTTATGGTGAAGTTCACTGAAGTTTGACAAATACAAGCTCCGTGAATTTGATTACGGTTAACGTTAAAATGAATGAACGCAAGATGATGGTGATTCGACATTATCAAAGTCTAGCTTCCACAAATGCAAAGAAACATAAGTTGAACATCATCTAATCACAAATCAGAAGCACGGCTACACTCTTCTTATATTTTCACGTCTTCTTTCGCTGTAGATGCAGTCATATTCCTACTGAAGTATTAAATAAAGTAATATTAATTTAAAATTACATAACACGAACTTTCTTTGATTGAATATGTCAGGTCACTCTATATGGCATAAAACACATTTTCGTTTAAAATTAAACATAATAGGCAGCAAACATGAAAGCATTCATAACACCTAATTCAACAACTACGTAGTTCTCTTTAGCGTATTGGTAAAGTAAAAGGCCGTGGTGTTTTTGGACCCAGGTTCGAACCTGAGGTTAACTTATTCTTTTTTTGATAATTTATTTACATTATTTTAGATACTTTATTTTATTTTATCCCGAAATAAAGGGGATTTTATTGATTAAAGTTCACGTTAACACTTTGTTTGTTAAAAACATCACATCGCAGAATTCAAGATCACCAGTAGTTCAGGAGACACTGAGGAAGACGTGACATCACGTCGAACTGGACAGTCTGTCAAGTTTTTTTAACACTTTTTAACATATGACTAAGGGGATTTTACTACATAAATAACATCCACAATTTGTACTAGTCCAGCTACTTAATAGTATATTATTATTATTATTATTATTACTTTATCATTATCATCTTTCTATGTTATTTTGTCATAACATATTTTTGTAATACCGGTATTTTATTTATGTTGTCTCAAACAAAGTTACCATAAAATAAATGTCTATCATAAACAGCTGACTGTCCGGCATATGCATTTTATTTTAGTATTCTTATGGCCACAAAGTGTGACAGTTGTCACGAATGTCGATCATAATACACAGTCTCTGAACATTTGGTAGAAGTTCAATGTACAGATGAAAGCAATGTAACAATGCAAACGAATGTTGATCGTAATCCCAGTCTAACGGAAATGATATTGCTTAAATTGCTTTATGTTGTGGTAAAGTTTCATTTAATTATCTTTATTAATGTTAAAAATACAACAATTTAAAATATTCTATTTTGCAAAAGCTCGAAGCAATCCTATAACTATTCAATGTCCTAAACGAACATTGACAGTTTACTGATTAATTGTATTACTTTGTTCCAGGTGCATCAGATTAATCTATCAAAAGAAGAGAAGACTACCATTACATCTATTTTCTATTTACAGTATCTTATAATCTGTGATGACGATATTTTGCTATGAAGAGTAAAAAAATCGCCCCCAACACCTGTGCGTAGAGAGTCCCATAGGCACTTACCTGTACAGATCTCTGCACCTTCATTCCCATGAACCTTCCACGTGAGTAAGTGCCATTCCCTCCCTCCCTACTTGTTTGTTAATCATTAGCGGACGAGCGAGTCCTAATTGCATCGCACCAAGCAGGCATTCATTGTAATATTAATCCTTAAGCTTTTATTATCATATACATTTCATGAAGGTTATTTGCAGACCCGTTATGAGGCTACATCATTTGTGTTACACCTTACGTGAAGAGAAGTCTTTCTTGGTTTGTGCATCTGTTGTGATGAGGGAGCCATTGCTGTGCTCCTCTCTTTTGAATTTTGTAACCAAAATTAATGCAGTTTATTTTATACTGACATAATTATTTAAATTTAAAAATCAGAATAAAGTATTTTATTTCAGAATTAATGTGATATTACCTATGCAATCCAATTTTGTTGATACAGTCGAACCTCGATATCTCGAAGTGTGAAAGAAACATAATATTGCGGCTTATAAAAATGTCGAGATTTTAGGGTGCTTTGTAAATACAATATTCATAAAAAATTAACTAATTCGATGTATAATTTGCTGCACACTAGTCTCTCTTTCTCTTTTAGTGAGTGAACAGATTATGAGTTTCCAGAGCATGAGCCTATACTCACAGCAACGTGAGTCTGTGCATAACCAAACTACAACTTCAATACTGGAGGCACTGGCTAATAGTATTATAAAAAAAGAATCATTTAAAAAGACATGTAGTCCACACCTGTGGAGTAACGGTCAACGCGTCTGGCCCCGAAACCAGGTGGCCCGGGTTCGAATCCCGGTCGGGGCAAGTTACCTGGTTGAGGTTTTTTCCGGGGTTTTTCCTCAACCCAATACGAGCAAATGCTGGGTAACTTTCGGTGCTGGACCCCGGACTCATTTCACCGGCATAATCACCTTCATTTCATTCAGACGCTAAATAACCTAGATGTTGATACAGTGTCGTAAAATAACCCAATAAAAAAAAAAGACATGTACTCATCCGTGTGATCCAAGGAGGTGTTGGAACTGATTTCCTTCATATTCCAAACATTTCTGGCATCAATTAATGAAATTATCTATGGGGATTTTCTAAACGATGCTTGAAGTAATTGTGAACTTTTCATTGAACACTGTGCGTCATCGTCTTCACTTCTTTTCTCAAGCACTCCCATTTCTCGAAATTTGTTAACTAATTTATGAATGCAACACGAGTTGGAATGCGATCATCAGGGGAAATTTTCTTTGAATAACCTCCTGACAGTACGAATCAAGTCTGTACGCATGAATCGTAAATAAACACTCGTTGTTGAATAGAATACTTTCTTGTTACTAACCTTTCTTAGCATACTACGTACAGTTTCATTAGCTGTTTAGCTCAAACTGATGTGTTCCCACTCTCCCTGCCATGCCTGAACTGACTGACCATGTGTGGGCAGGAAACTCATAATCTGTTTACCCTGTACTTCCTTCGTAATGGATCACATCCATATTCTTTTCCTTTACATTTCACAAAATGAATGCTGTTAGCATCCATTGAACAGCTTCTCTGTACTTCTATATGTCTGTACAGAACTTTACAACATAATACAAGTAAATAGAATTATTTCCATCTCAAGGGACGAAGATAATTATTTAACTGTAGAATGTTTAAAATAATTGAATAGAGAAATATTAATATATATATACCATAGCAAACTCACTAAACGCTGGTTATATTTAATCAGAGACTTTTGATATTATAAATATCTTTGAGATATTGAAAGTTCGATTTTGAATTAGAGAGATTCGACTGTATATATACCTCTACTCAGGTTTGGGACAAATTTTGAAATAAATTTTGGTAAAAAGTATACATTAATATTATGGAATACGTAACGAAATAAAATAATTCTTATACACTCGTGTAAGAGTGAGAAACTTTGTTGGACATTGGGAAAAAAAATACATTACATTGCATTTCGTCCTGAAGAGAAATAATTATGCACAACACTACGATACATACTCTGCACAACTAATGCAGAAATTTCATTTTGACTTTCAGGTTGTAATTGGACGAAGTTACGCGACAATAGATCAACTGGCAATTTGAAAAAAAAAATTTAGATATTTGCACAAATCTGTTGTTGGTTGGATTATTTAATTCAGAAAAAATCAAGACTGCAATACCATGCGTTTTTTTTTAAAGCGCTTCATGCCTTTGCTGCAGCAAAATGAGGGTCGAAAAAAAACGTAAGTAGGTCAACTGACTGCAAAATGGTGGCTTCTATTTCTGCCGTAATAAATTTAAACCTAAAAGAACCGAACATGTTAAATAGTTTCGACTTCCATGATAATGATATGGAATTATTATTACTAGACGATTTTAACAATAATAAACGTTGCAAAAGACCAAAACACGCATTCCGCCATGATGGATCGTGCAGCAAACTCGTAAAGCGAAGTTTTGATTTGCTGCAGTGCTTCACGTCTTGCTTTAAAAAAAAACGCACGGATATCTGCATTTTGCTGCTATTTATAGACAAAATTCGTGTATCTTGCTTTAAAAAAAACGCACGGATATCTGCATTTTGCTGCTATTTATAGGCAAAATTCGTGTATCTTGCTTTAAAAAAAATGCACGGATATCTGCATTTTACTGCTATTTATAGGCAAAATTCGTGTATCTTGCTTTAAAAAAAACGCACGGATATCTGCATTTTGCTGCTATTTATAGGCAAAATTCGTGTATCTTGCTTTAAAAAAAACGCACGGATATCTGCATTTTGCTGCTATTTATAGGCAAAATTCGTGTATCTTGCTTTAAAAAAAACGCACGGATATCTGCATTTTGCTGCTATTTATAGGCAAAATTCGTGTATCTTGCTTTAAAAAAAAAACGCACGGATATCTGCATTTTGCTGCTATTTATAGGCAAAATTCGTGTATCTTGCTTTAAAAAAAATGCACGGATATCTGCATTTTACTGCTATTTATAGGCAAAATTCGTGTATCTTGCTTTAAAAAAACGCACGGATATCTGCATTTTGCTGCTATTTATAGGCAAAATTCATGTATCTTGCTTTAAAAAAAAACGCACGGATATCTGCATTTTGCTGCTATTTATAGACAAAATTCGTGTATCTTGCTTTAAAAAAAAAACGCACGGATATCTGCATTTTGCTGCTATTTATAGGCAAAATTCGTGTATCTTGCTTTAAAAAAAATGCACGGATATCTGCATTTTACTGCTATTTATAGGCAAAATTCGTGTATCTTGCTTTAAAAAAAAACGCACGGATATCTGCATTTTGCTGCTATTTATAGGCAAAATTCGTGTATCTTGCTTTAAAAAAAACGCACGGATATCTGCATTTTGCTACTATTTATAGGCAAAATTCGTGTATTGCATAAAATTGATTTATTTTGCTTTGCAGTATTAAATCAACTGCTTGTCTGTTATTACATATCGGTTAGTTCTTTTTTTTTAGTATTTGTGCTATTTTTTTTTAATGGTACCAATGTTACAATACTTCTTGCATAAAATGTTTAATAAAAACCAGATTTATTACAATGGTCAGTCTCTTGAAAACAAGTTTTGGCAGTTGGTCTCGTATTGCATAGCTTCGTTCAATTGTTACACATGTTCAGCATTTAATATGGATTCATAACTCTGAGAAAGACCAAAAGTCTTTCCAAATATATTAAGTAAATATTGGGTTCACAAACAAATTCATATTTATGGATCTTTCATTAGTTTTATTGCAATTTATTATTACAATAAACAGATGATATAGTTTGTCTTTTTTTTTCTCGTTCCTGTGACTGTATTAAATTTTTAATCTCTCTCTCTCTCTTAATATTGTGAGTTTAATTCCATTTCTTTACCACTTACAGTCCTGAAACAGAACCATCAGATGTATTTCTCAATTGTTTCCTAAGTTTTTTTATTTATTTTCTACTTCATATGTACATTAATTTAACTCCCATATAAATGTCTCACTTTATGGAACTACCGCAATATATCAGCTGGTTTAAAACCACTTTAGGATAGTTTTATGGAATCCGTAGGAATTTTTACTGTCTTCGAAATTCGTAGCCTAATTGGGTTTCCTATAATTGTTGGGTAGAAATATTATATCATCAATATCCTTTCTTTGAAACTGCAGTTTTTCTGTTTTCAGAGTGCTTTAAGATGATTAATTGCAATTTGATATTAAATTTAAGTGATTTGTTGTTCGTGAGTATTCCAAGAATTACAAGCCTTTCTGTAATACTGTATAAAAATTATTTTCTATATAGCTATTACATTGTATGTAGCTTTGGCAAAGGTAGAATACAGTCCATCTTTGTCGGAGGTTTTACTCGAGAAATGCATCTTATATGTATATACATATATATTTTTCACTCTTCTTCAATTATTGAACCCAATACAATACTTTGGAACTTCACTGAATTTATGGAGTTAATTCTACTATTATTATAGTAAAACATATCACTTAGTTATATGATGCATTGATATTCAGAGGGTTCAGAGTTCGAGAAAACAAAGTTCATGTGTATGACATTTTAGAGTAAGCACTCCAGTCTATTTATAGACCTTGAACAATTTTCAATGTAAAGAACCAAGCTCTTACTATCAATGTTTTTTTGCTGGATTGTAGTTGAATATGAAATTTTAAATCACTTCTCAAATTAAACTTTCGTGGACTTTTTTCACTCTAATCCTGAATCCTATATTTTATTCTGTACAAAAACCTTAATTATATGTTTATTTTATATTGAAATGTTGATTTATACTTTATTTCAATATAGCCAATATCTTACTTAATTGACATGTCAGTATGGGGACAATTAAATTAGAGAAAAAATGACTTGTAAGTTTTTTAAGCTTCGTGTGAATGTTTTGTTGCGATTATGTTAGTCTTATATGTCCATGTATATATTATTTCTGTTTATTCTTTTGGGAAGACCATCTAATGTCCTAATGGAAATAAATCAGAGACCATATATTTTTTTTATTCAATTACAGAAGGTAAAACTAATTTTATCTTCTTTCTATAATAAGTAACAATAAACCTCTGGTTACAAAATTACTAATGAACTGTTTGGTTAAATTTAATTATAAAATTTATTTTCATGCAAGATTGTAAACAGTAGCAACTAATGGAAAGGGGTTCAGAGACACTGACCTCTTTGTGGAAATTATTGACAGTTCTTTCATTTCCGATGGCCTGATCATATTAATTTCATTGCTATTAAAAAATTCCAGTAGTATTCACAGTTTGATTTTTTTTATAGCTGAGCCCCTCTGTAACTGAAATTCATGAGCCACCACTGGATTTAAAAGTAGTGTTATTTCTTCTTAATATTGCTTCTACTGTTATATTCGTGAATATTTCTTGTACAGATGTGGACAAAATATTAGACTAAATTGATTATATGTGCAACAAAGCTGTATTTATCGGCAGAAATAATGAACAAAAATGTATTTTGCACAGAACTAATCAACAGAAAATTGAGTCTTGAGGTTACTAATATTTTGTGAGCATTCCCTTATTCTTTATTAACACGTTGATTTTGTCAGGAGTGCTGGAAACCAAAGTTTGACATTTTCTTTGAATATCAGCATCATTTAGCCAGATATCAGACAGTGCTAAAATGTGCCCATGTTTTGTTGTAAGCCTCTTTTTGTTCACTTTCTTCTTCAATATAGATCACAGATTTTCAATTTCGTTCATGTCCGGTCTTCTTGCAGGCCATGGGAGAATATCTTCTGCAGTATATAATTAAAACACCAGTAATACCAATACAGCCAGACAAACTATACTTAACCATTGGAAAAATATACCAGAAGATGTAAACAATCATATTTACAACAATAGAGACTCTGTGAATTATACTGATAGTTGATGTGACGAATTGTATTATGTTTCCAAGAAAAACGTTGTAAGCTAATAATTTGTCCACGTCTGTATTTTATATTAGAATTCAGGCTAGTCACCATGTCACTGGATTTCAAAATAAAGAATTTACATCCTATATTCATTACACAGTCCATTTATATTTCAGAAGATCTTTCACTGCATACTGACATAAGAAAAGGAATAAACGGTTTTGCCCTCTTGTATAACAAGACGTAATTTCCACTTGAAATAGCGAGGAAGCAAGGTTAGCAATGTAATCAGAAAAAAAATTCTGAAGTTGTAAGGTGTAAATGTAAAAGGTTATATATAAATGAATATTAAAAAGATAAAAATGTGTTCACTTCATTTGTTTTTAGGTCGAGATATGTTATAATATTGATAAATATTTTGCAGTATTGACTCATTCATGAAATTACGAAGTTCACAATTTTTTTAATTATTCAGAGTCTGAGTTAAACATTTCTTCTTCTTTTTCAGATCTTTATTTCATCATTAATCATAGTGCTGAGACTGTGCAATCATCATCATCATCATCATCAATATCATAACATAGTAGCTTTATATAATTATGAGTTTTAAGTGTTCTTAAAAATATTAACTTCTTCTACATTTAATACTCTCTATTCTTTAAATTACTATAACTGCATTTGAACTTCAATATTTTTTTTCCGTTATATCTTATTAAATGATAACATCATTATTATAAATTTTGATCTAGTCAAGAATTAACTAAATTCTAAATGAAAACTTGTTATCAATGTTAAAACAATGGTACAAGAAGTATAATAATATATTTAATTTAATTTATGATCATGACGAGCTAAATCTATCTTGATACCACTAAGTTCTTAGTTTTATTTTCTCGACACACATTACTAGAAATATAATTGTCAGTAAGCTTTAAGGTACTCATTTACCCTTAATTTTTTATTTTCCTTCAAAAATGTCGTTTCTTTTCTCATCTGAAAGCTTGAACTTCCTAGTTTTCAAAAATATATCATTTTTGTCTGTATGATGTTTGGTTAATTAATTAGTTTTTGCAAGTGTCAATCCATCACAGTCTGTCAATTTTATACATTTTTCGTGTAATAACAATTCGAATTTGACCATAGGGTTTGAATATATTATTTTTCATACAGTCAGAAAGCTGTGTTTGGTTTTACAATTTTTCATACCCTCAGGTTGTAGCTGTTCAATTTTGCAACATTTTAAAACACTAATGTTAAACACAAAGTGCACTTAGAATTGAGATATTTTCATCCTTCTTGCACCAAAACGAAGCTGATTAATATAGCAAAGTGCCAAACTACAAACAGTGTCCTAGTGCTTAAGAAAGTTAATCTAAAACTCCAAGATCTTAAATTTTTATTTTTACGTTTCAGATTTTCAAAAAATAAAATGACATTTTTCCTTAATGGGATAAGATAGGGAAAAGTTGTTTTCACAACTTATTGTGTGATTTTTTTAGGACTAAGACAGTGAAACAAATTTTGTTGGGCCAAGGACTAAAAGGAACAAATTTCAGTTTTCGCTTTAAAAAATTACCCTCTTCCCCTGCAAAAATATTTGAGGGGTTTATTTTGTGTGAAGGTCTTAATTTTGTGTCAAGTAATCGGGGGAAAAAAATGTAAAAATTGTTTAAAAATGGCAAATTTTTCTTCCAAGGGTAGATAGTACCTTAACTCAAAACTAATATTTTAGGTAATCTTGAATCTGAAAGTAATGCAGCTATGTTTATATGGTATTAATATTACAGGTTATGTAACATATTCAAAATAAGCTAAATTGCTAACTTCAATATTAATCCAACCAGATTTTAATTATTTCAATAATATTAAGAGAGTGAAAATGCTAAAAATATTAGTGTCATACTGATTAATTGAATTTATATCTTTCCATGTTATTCTTTTATAAGAGTGTGTTATTTTCTTTAGTTCTAAGTGGAGACTGTCTAGAATAAGTTTTTTTTTATATAGAAAAACCAGACAATCACTGTAGCAGATATACAGAAATTTGAATGAAGCTTATTATATAATTCATATTGCTGTTTGTGTACCATGTAATCCTAATGTTATAATTGAAATTATCTTTATGCTCTTCCATACAGTTACAAAACATGTAGGGTAATATGTGTCTTAGCACTTGAATATTATACAAGATTTTTTGTTTAATATCAGTGTTTGTAGAAATGCTATGTTCAAATTATCTCAGAACATAATTTTACACTAGACAGAATAAATAAGGCAATATTGCATAACTGTATATGTAATTCCTCTTTTGCCTTTACTTTGAAATTCTAAAATATTTTACCTTTGCCACTGTTACACTTGCTTTTACTACTTCGTTGTAAATTTGATTTTTGTTGAATCCCTTTCTGGTTACATGGATATGCTTAGGATATAGTTGTTTTCAAACTGTTTGAACAGTAAATTACGTCATAAATGATTTTTGTAAATATTTATGCTCCTTTCGTTTATGTACATTATTCTATTATCTTCATTTGAATAGATCCTATTTTCACTTCGGTAAAAATGAGATGTAGTTAGAAATTATTTCCTTTTCCTTCCTGCTCTGTGTGTTTTACCATTATTTGGTATCTTTATTATGTAATGACACTCCACTGATTCAAAGAATCACATACATGTAAACTTGATCGATAATACAGTTGTCAATGTTATACACAAAACATTCACTCTTAAACCTATTCACGTGGTACTGTTTAACTCTAATATTTACTGTCATCTTGGCTGTCTGTAAGAGTGACTTTCTAATATAATGCTATGGACCCGGGATCGATTCTCGGTTTAACCCTGATTTATAACTTGTGTTGGGCAAGCTGTGGTCCAGGTAACACAGGGGTTTTCTCCGGGAGCTCCGGTTCCCTTCTGGCATGCCAACAAATCTCCGGCTCATCTCATAGCGGGTGTAGCATAGACCAGTTTCCTGTGTCGCACCCTAGGCAACAACTGTCAATAAATTGGTCTACACCAGTGGTTCCCAATTTTTTTGACTGACAGACACACTTTACTGAATGCCCACAATATTGCGACACACTTGTTTGTTTTTATTAATAATAATAATTAATCATATAATAATAACAACCAGTGCTTTCTTCTGGAGAAAAAGGTGGTGGAACTCTGTGTAGAATATTTTACAGTTAATGGGGAGATGATTACTGTTCATTGCACAGAAGTTTTGTCGTTTTTAACCTCCTTTTCGTCCAACTAAGACCTTCACAGTCTAAGCCATTCCAGCGCATTGCACCAGAAAAAAAAACATTGATAACAATTTCTCAGACATCCAATGTTGTAGCTAGGTCAATGTTAATACGCAATCAAAAAAAATAATAAAAACTTGAATGGCATTAGAAAAAAACAAAGGTACAATACCTGTGTGTCAAAAAACCCAACCTATCTACACTGGATGTCCAATAAAAGATTTTTATTATCGTTTTTGAAAACTCACCTATTTAAATTAATGTGAAGTTTGCACTTGGTGGGTTGCACAGAGTTGCTCTATACATGGCCGTATGATTGACCCCATGGTATAAAAATGCTGATCCACACAAGTATGAATTTGAAAACAGCAGTTCTAAATAAATTTTTTATTTATTTGGCACCATTGACTGATCTGACAAAACATTTCCGCACATAACACACTCGGGATTTTGTTTATATTCATCTCCATGTCAAGTAAAACCATATTACAACTATTCATCACTATATTTACGAAACACAGTACCTTTTTGTGGACCCTGAAGGGAATTTTCGCTCACATTATTTGAATTAGCACTGCTGTCATTTAACCCAGAACTTAATTCAGATTGTCTCTTTCGAATTAAAAGTTTGTCAGTGATAAAATCTAAATAAAGGACTTTTGATAAAAAGTAGCATTATGACCCGCTCACACACATATATACTGAAACTGACGAATATGTTCTGACGGTTCTAAACTCTGTTTTTTACTAAGTGGGAAGAGTAAACAAATTACTAAGCATTGTTGCAGGTGTTCACTTTCATTGGAATCAGCAGAAAAATTAAACTGAGCATTTGTTGCAGGTGTTCATGTTTCATTGGTAAAGTCTGTCTCAAAATAAAATGTACACTTAGCGGCAAAAAGAATGGGCTGACTCTTGGTCGATAGAAATGCTAAGTTCTATCGCGCAGTTCACTCGTGTAAACGTAACCCACTGCGCGGCATTGCTGTGGTGTCTCTTCATTGAAAGTCATCCGTCTGTAATGTAGTACACCTTACGAGCAGTGTGTGGCCCAGTGGTAAGAAGTCTGACATTTGTACCAGAGGTTGTGGGTTCGGCTCCCGGTACGGTAAAATTATTATTTTTTATTTTAATTTTTACTTAATTTATTAGTTTAAATGTGAAATGGCATTTGTTAACAAACTTCGTTATGCCTGCCTTGTAAAAATATTATTGCCCATCACCTGTGGGCTATTAATAGGTGAGACCTGGCCTGTGTAAACAAAAATACTTGTTTCACATCCTAAAAAACCGGATGCATATCAAACACAAATAAATAATGAAATTAACAAAAACAAACAGTTTTTTAATATATTAACAAAACAAGGCCTGTGGTAGGGACTAGTATCTCGTCCACAAACCACCTGCGTCAACAACTGCCCTCATTCAGCGCGGCATGGAGTCCACAAGATTATGGAACAGGTCTAAATTCTTGGCTTTCTCCTCCCACGCATCTAGAACTCTGTCCCACAATTCTTCAGGTGTCCAAACGGGTGGTTGTTCTGCCCAATTAGAGCGTAGGATCCTTTAGACTGCAGCCCACAATTTTGAATCGGATTCATATCTGGTGAATTTGGAGGCCAGTCGACTGGGTCGACATCACGCCTCCTCGTAAACCGTCTGGTGAATCCAGTTGGCGGTGTATATCGGATGATTATCCTGCTGGAAGAAAAGTGTTCCTTCTGGATATCGTTTTCCGTATTGTATTAACAGAGCAATTATAGCTTTGCGAGACACATATGATGGCAAATTTGTAATTAAAAAAAGAAGATTTGGGGAGTTTCGAACCTTGAGCTACTACTATCAACTTGTTCAATAAACCAATGCTGTAACGACTTACACTACTGTGACTGTTAGTATAAGTTTGGCGTAATACGTGGTTTTCCTGTTCATATTCACTCCAGTTGATTTTGTATTTATCAATTTTATTACTATTTCACTCTTCAAGGGACCTGATGTATCTAGAATCAACCCGCCATTCGATTTTATTACATATTTTAGCCTCTTAAAATACAACAAATTTAAATGGTTTAATTATGTGTTACCTAGTGAACTACGTCTTTGACGAGACGAGCATGCGCAATGTTATGTCTCTGGAACTTAGAAATTGTCGGCTGGCCCATTCTTTTTGCCGCTAAGTGTACCATATCAAAGACTTCATTGTAAATAAAAAAAAATGCGTTGTAAAGAGACTTTCTGGGTGGCATACAATTTATTTTTCAGTTCCAAAATTCCGCGACACTCCATGGAGCTGCGCAACACACCCCCTGGTCTAAACAAATGGCTTCATATGGGTGAATGGCGAAAAGTCAAGTACCCACCAATAGCAAATATAAATAAATATATATATATATATATATAAACAAAGGAATGGACTTATCATGAAGTGATATTTAATTCATAACATTCACATGAAAGTTTTGGAATGCTTTCAAATAATAAGACCTTTTTTTTATTATTTTAAAATTGGAGGCAGAACATCATCATCATCATCATCATCATAATCTTCCTAACAAGTATTAGGCCAAGTGGCCTGTTACGGTCTCAAACTAGAATTTTCAGTCCATCTCTTCTTTGGACGGCATAGAGATCTTTTGCCATATGGATGGTAATGAAGCAGTGCTTTTGGAATTCTGCATCGATTCATTCGTTCAAGATGACCCTTCCACTGAAGTTGATATTTGCTGATGAACTGCATAATGGGTTCTATTTGAAGTTCTTGCATTAGGTCCTCATTTTTTTTATGATCCCAGCGAGTATATCCAGCTGTTGCTCTCATAAACCTCATCTCACTTGCTGTTATTCTACTGACATCTTTATTCTTCACAGTCCATGCTTCGCTACCATAGCTTAATACTGGCTGTGCTAAGGTTTTATACAAGCCTATTCTTGTGTGTCTTTGTACTAGTGAAGGTTTCATGATTTTATTAATGATCCCCATTGTTTTATTATATTTACATATTTTTTCAGCAATATCTACTTCATCATAAGGTGATAGTGTATAGCCAAGATAAGTGAAGGTATTTACTCTTTCTATTATTTTATTATTCAAACAGATTTTGCTTGGTACAGGGAATTTCGCACAAAATGACATGATTTTCGATTTTTCAATATTAATTTCCATGTTATATTTTTCACTGACCTTATTTAAATTGTGTACTGAATATTGTAAATCATCTTCAGTTGATGCCATGAGAACTAAATCATCAGCGAAAAGTAAAGCATCAAGCTGCAAATTTCGATTAATTGGAATAAATCCATGTCGTGTCTGTCGCCAATCTTGAATGATTCTATTTATATATATAATAAACAGAAGTGGTGAAAGGCCACAGCAGAACATAATTATTATATTCCTATGAAATTTCTTCCAGCTTTCTTCAAATTATTACAAGAATGTTCAGTTACGACAGTGTTACATGAAACACTAAAAATGTTGGACCTCATATACGGTACCTTTTATATTCGAATAATGATTTTATTTGTTACACACGTTTTATATACTTAAAGCAATCTGTTGTTCACTTAAAGTACTCTTGTCTGAAGAAACATTGCAACTGGATGTAAAAGTGACTCTTTGAAATTACCTAAGTTACATCACTACAGAAACTTTGTTATATTTATTTATTTTGTAATATGACAGTTCCACTCTCCTTAACCCATCTGCCTTTTCTCTGATGAAACTAGGGTTTCAATTTGTCCATTTCTCTGTTTAGTAGATAAATTAAAAATGAAATAGGTTCCTGATACACGAATTTTTCTTTTCAACATACTGTAAATTGTAAAATTTTTGTTTGAAATTCTACATATAAACAGTGTTTATTGAACTGTGAATTTTCTACAACTTCTGTTTAATTAATTACGTGAACCCTTTTTCTCTAAAAGAAGATTATCTGATTAAACAACATTTCATTTATGTATAGATACGAATATTTTTACGGACCGATGGCAGGCTTATGTGAGGGCAGCAGTGAACCTCTGGGTTCTCTAAAAGCTATTTGTAAGTAAGTATGAATAGCTTAATAGAGCAATGTTATGTTGCCTATACGTGAATGTACAAATGAAAGTTTTAACTTTTGAGTGAAGTTTTAGTTGGATAATTCTTTAATGTTAAATATTAATAGTGAAATTACCTATGTTCAACTAGCAGTGGTTCACATTGGTACAACATACAGGGTGATTCGTTTGGGAAGACATAAAATAAAAACGTGATAAAATGAGAACTGTTGCTATTTATTGTTAAATAATTTGTACATGCATTCTAGAAGAATGGGAGTTTGTCCAAATTATAGCTCAACATGCCCACCATTGCAAACACAACTTAGTTCATATCTTGAGGCTAATTCCTCCCATGTGTAACTTTCTCAAAAGCTGAGAAAATCTTTGCTCTGAGATGATGAATTATAATTTTATAGTCATTTTATTTTGTCTTCCCAAACGAATCATATTCGAAATGCTTTATAATCTGGTAAAGGAGGTATTTACTAACAATATCATCTTTATTATCATTATCGTTTCAACATTCTGCGCATTAGGAGGAACGTAATTATCTTTAAAAAATTCTTGCTGTTATAATATAAGCTGTGCACGACGGGTAGCTCAGTTGGTAGAGCAGCTGGCTACAGACTGGAAGGTCCGAGGTTTGATCCCAAGTGGTGACGGGATTTTTCTCGTTGCCAAACTTCCAGAACGGCCCCTAGGTTCACTCAGCCTCCTATAAAATTGAGTACCGGATCTTTCCCGGGGGTAAAAGGCGGTCAGAGCGTGGTGCCGACCACACCACCTCATTCTAGTGCTGAGGTCATGGAAAGCATGGGGCTCTACCTCCATGCCCCCCAAGTGTGGCGTGTGACGGGGATACCTTTACCTTATGGACTGCAATATTGTGTGCCTTAGCAATCAGTGGAATGTTGTCAATGAAAGCATGTATCTTACACTACATTTTCAAGTCTAGTTTAAATCCCTCACATGGTACTTCAGTATATAGTTACTAATATATTTTAATATCACATGTTTTAGTATCTAAGCTGTCTGTAACATGTAAAGATTACAATTTTGTAGCTGTATGATGCTAAAAGTTAATTGGAACATACTGTAGTTGTTTATTTAATTTGTGGATATCTCAAATTTCTTTCCTGGATACTCAATTTTTGTATTTTCAGTTACACCCCTAAACCTCCAAATTTTTTATGTCAGTTGAGATGATTTATGCTCACTAAACTTTATTTTGTACAGGTTTGGTCTTGGTAATAACATTTGGTAACAGGAAGCTGTTCTTTGTTCCTACGAGGAGTCGTCATAAAGTTTTAATTATCACCTCGAAAAAATGAAGCTGCGACCATGAAACTTGGTGATGGTGTTACTCCTTTTCTACATATTCACCCTTCAACGCGACACATTTTTCCCAACGATGGATGATTTGACGGAGGCCTTAGTTGCAGAAGTCTGCATTTTGGCTGTTCAGGAAACGTTCCACCTCAAAAATCACCTCGTCGTCATTCTGGAAATGCCTGCCATGCAATGGTTTCTTCATCCGAGGAAAGAGGAAGAAGTCACTGGGTGCCATATCAGGAGAATACGGGGGGTGAGGCAAAATTTGATAGCCTAAAGAAGCAGCATGTGTGACTGTGTCCTGTGCAGAATGAGCTGGGGCGTTGTCATGAAGCAAAAGGACCCCCTTGGACAGCTTCCCGCTACGCTTCGTCTTGATAGCCTCCCATAACCTCGTCAGGAGATTTCGGTAGTATGCTCCTGTGATGGTTTGCCCCTTCTGAGCATAATCTTCAGCACCACACCTTGGATGCCCCAAAAAAACACTCAGCATCATCTTGCCCGATGATGGTTGGGTCTTCGCATTTTTCGGCGGTGGTGAAGCCATGTGTTTCCATCCCCCATATTCTTCCTCGAATGAAGAAACCATTGCGTGGCAGGCATTTCCAGAATGACGACGAGGTGATTTTTGAGGTGGAACATTTCCTGAACAGTCAAAATGCAGACTTCTGCAACCAAGGCCTCCGTCAAGTCATCCATCATTGGGAAAAATGTGTCGTGTTGAAGGGTGAATATGTAGAAAAGGACTAACACCATCACCAAGTTTCATGGTCGCAGCTTCATTTTTTCGAGGTGATAATTAAAACTTTATGACTACCCCTCGTATTTTCAATGTCTGTGAGAGCAGAGCATTTGGTGTTGATTTGCTGTAGTGGGGCACCCACATCCACACTCTTTCTTTGCAGCACATTTTCTTGCTTTCTTCTTATCCTCTGTGTGGTACTGCTAATGCGCTGAGTCATTGTAATGCAGATGTTGTTTGTTTTCCAATGGCCGCTTTTTGGGATTGTTTAACCCATTTTTCTTCTTGCCTCCCAGTAAAGAGCACTCAAATTTCTGCACTGCTGCTCTTCTTTCTTCAGTTTAGTGCATTGAAGTAGATGTTCTTTGTTCGTTGGTGATCCTGGTATGCAATTTGTAATGCAAATTTTATCTAATACAGTGAAACCTGTTCAAGACGGAAGTGACATGGTCCTAATTTTTTTTTCCGTTGTGGACAGGTTTCCGTGTTATTCAGGTGTGAAGTTAAAATGGAATATTTTATCATTTGTTATAAATGAAAAACAAAATGGCATGCCGCAAATTGTAGGAATTACAAAATATTCCGGAATTTTGAGAGCAGAACGGGCCGAAGCCTACCATGAAGATGATGATGATGATGATTACAAAATATTCCGTTTAACACTACTGACATGAAATCAGCTTCCTGTCATTTAATTGGTGAATGATCTTGATGAAAATCTCATTTCCTGTATAAATTGTATCGTAAATCACTCATTAAACACTATAAAGCTTATTAATTACACTAAATTTAATATCTAACACTATACTATATTACTGTAATGTATATCGCAGCACATTTAGTTGGACTACGAGCCTAGAAGCCTTGAATTCTGGATTATCTAATTTCTTTGCCAGTTCAAGGGTTTTCTTTGCAGAATAGGTCCAGAAATTTGCATGATCTTTGGAAGGGCAAGAACAATCCACTTCCACAACAATTCATTTATTTCTATGTAACCAGTTGTTTTCTGTTTCCTTTTATGTCACCATTATTGACCGCAAGCCACTCACTCATGATACGGCCTTTATTTTTGAAAGTGTTAAGTTACACCTGAGTTTTCCATTCATCAATTTCAACATTATTTTCCATACTCTTCGGTTCTCATTTTCCTCGATAACTTTTACTTCATCAATTAATGATGGTGCAACATTTTTACGCAACCTTTTTTTTTATCACGAAATCGCTAATACACTTGCGTTCTACCCAGCTACGACAGTATACAGGGGTAAAGCATTGAACGTCTTTGAAGGGACTCGTCTGCCTAGTCAGTAGGGTAATAAAATTCATGACCACCAGGCTAACACACCCTCGCACCCTCAAAAATTTTACAAAGAAAACTTTTTATCTAGTGACCTACGTATTTCGTGCATTTCTTGAAAGCACATACTGTTTCAAACTATAGTTTACATTAAAGTAGTGTGTCCAAAATATTATTTCCATTTTGAACAGTAGCAGACAGTTTCCATTTCCACATTGGACAGTTTCCGTTTTATTCAGGAAAAATTATACATAATACATATGAATTTCGCCGGGACCAATAAATTGTTCCGAAATAGACAGGATTCCGGATTATTCAGGTTCCAATTTGAACAGGTTTCACTGTACTATTACTATAACCTCACAAAAACTCGTACAAGAATTAAAGCATTGAAACTGTTTCCAGGTGTGGACAAGAGACAGTCACATGAAATTTCCTCCAATAATAATACAAACCTAATAATAAGAATAATAAAGGCTAATGAAATGTTTAAAAAATACGAAATTCTTTATTGAATACAACAAAGACTGAATGCCTTTTCTTGTGATTAATGTCAGGGTTGCATAATATATTCTATCTACTTAACAGAATGATAACCTAAGCATACAGGAGAATAAGAAAGGGATTTTATATATCTTTGCTGTAGAAGTTTATAGCTTAACCTATGTATGTGCCACAATTATTTATTAGGTTTTTTATGTATATCACCAGAACACCAAAGTTACTTAAAAGTAACCATGTTATCTAATTTGTTTTGCTGCTGAAATATTTTATAACAAATTGTTTCATGTCTCATTCTAAGCGATTTTATGCCGTTGAAGGTTAAACGTTTGTGTTTATGTTTATTAATGTAAATAAAATTGACTGATAAGCAAGGATTGTTTAAAAAATGTTGTGTGTTCTATTTGTTATTGTTTTCGAGTAAAATGTTGTAACTTTTCTGAAACAAGCACCCTGTGCTTCTTCTTAGAAAATTCTTGTCTTTTGTCCCTTGTTTTCCAATTGTGTCTGCAACTATATACGTAATTTTATATTTATATTATCAAAAAAGCAATAACCTAGTGCGACCAAGACTTTACATTGCTTGTACAAATTTGTAAGAACACTGAATTTTTTTAGTGCTTAAATTGCTTTCTGACATGGCAATTTCTTGCAGATACTTAATGTATTATGTAGGTAAATCTGAATGTCCTTGGCTTTAAACTGTACTTTGTGTCTGATCAAAGTTTTGTGTTTTGAAGATCGTATATTTTAATACATGTCTGTTAAATTGTGGCACATACATGAATCTGCAGATTTTAAAAGTGGGATGAATAACAATTCCTTCTAAAAATAGTGTATGTATGATTACAAAAACTCGTTAAAGACATATTGTATGTGTTTGTTTCTCAATAGTATATAAAAAATCAGATGAGGAAAAGCAGTGTTTAGTCTCGTTATGTAAGAAGTTAACATATTTCGGTTCCCTTCTTTTACGACATAAGAATGTTGTACAATGTTGATTTCCATGTGAGGCTAAGCTTCGTGACTAGTTTTAGTAAAGGTGCTTAGCATACACACTATATTTATAGTGTATTTTTATTTACATTGTAAGATTTTTACAACATTAAGTTCTATAATAAACAATTTAATGTTGTTTATTTATAATGCGTAAAGTGAAGAATTGTACAAAATTGCGTATTCTATTCATAGTTGAAAGTGTTTAATTATAGCATTGAAACTTACAGTAGAAACTCATTTTTCGCATAATAAAATACTTTCTTTGATAAAAATAATTTGTCTAAAAGTTAATATGTGATATAGATACGCTCTTTCTATATTTACAATTCGTATCACAGCATGAAATTGCCTCAGGCATGTGAGAGTTATTTTTCAAAAGTCAAATTGTAAGGTAAATTTATGTACCGTAAACTGGGGTAAAGAGGATCACATGTGGTAAAGTGGATCATGTGTATTGTTAGATAAGTCAGCGCCACATGGATCACACATGCAAAGAAAACTATTTTTAGTGGCATTTGTAGAAGAAAGGTTTTCTTTGCATGTGTGATCCATGTGGCGCTGACTTATCTAAGCAATACACATATGATCCACTTTACCACATGTGATCCTCTTTACCCCAGTTTACGGTACCTATTTTCTCTGCACATGAGTAAATATGGTTAATTAAAAATGACTTCCATTATTTTCTCCATATGATATAATGGAAGACTGGAGAGAGAGATTGTTCTATAAGTAATATATTTTAAATACTTATTATTTATGCTCATTCTATGCATTCATCATTTATTTTCATTACGATACTACAACACACACCATATTTATGATCATTGCACTGTTAACCTTTCAGATGTGAACATTTATGGACATTCAATAAACAACTAAGTAATACTCTGTTGTAAAAATAATACATTTTGAGGAACTCTATTATAAGCATTGGCGTACAAAGTGTTGTAGTATGCATTTAATACAATCATTTATTGTACACAGCTTAAACAGTGTCAATTTTACAGTGAGACATCAAAAGAATTCCCCATGCGGTGTTTATGTAGGGGGACCTTGGTTGGATAGTTTGTTAAAATGTGCATCGTGGAGCTTTGTCATTTATTGCCAGAATGACATAATAAATCATGTCCAATGTACAAATTTCTTGAAATATTTCCCTTATAAAATTGTTCATGATGTATTTCCCTTTCTTTTCTTTCTCTTGTTCTTCAAGGTAAGTCCTAATAGTCCATTCCAGTCCCAGATATTTTTCCACCTAGTTCATGGACATCTACTTTTGTCATCTAGTCTTCTGTCAAAAAATCTGAAAGTTAGAATTTATAAAACAGTTATATTACCAGTTCTTCTGTATGATTGTGAAACTTTGACTCTCACTTTGAGAAAGGAACAAAGATTAAGGGTGTTTGAGAATAAGGTTCTTAGGAAAATATTTGGGGCTAAGAGGGATGAAGTTACAGGAGAATGGAGAAAGTTACACAATGCAGAGCTGCACGCATTGTATTCTTCACCTGACATGGAACATAAAATCCAGATGTTTAAGATGGGCAGGACATGTAGCATGTATGGGCGAATCCAGAAATGCATATAGAGTGTTAGTTGGGAGGCCGGAGGGAAAAAGACCTTTGGGGAGGCCGAGACGTAGGTGGGAAGATAATATTAAAATGGATTTGAGAGAGGTGGGATATGATGGTAGAGACTGGATTAATCTTGCTCAGGATAGGGACCAATGGCGGGCTTATGTGAGGGCGGCAATGAACCTCCGGGTTCCTTAAAAGCCAGTAAGTAAGTTTATGGACATCTAATTCATGACGACATTATAGTTTGTAGAGTAAAATTCCTTTTACTACTCATAATGGATCAGGCGCTATGTGGTCTAGAGGCTAAATTTCTGCATTTATAATCATGTAGACCTGGGTTCGATCCCTGGTGTACCTCCAATTTATAACTTGTGTTGGTCAAATCCGTGGTCCAGGTAACATAGGAATTTTCTCAGAGCTCTGGTTCCCCTGTGACATCCCAACAAATCTCCATCATCTCACCTCATTGCAGGTGTAGCATAGACCAGCCTCCTATGGTACACCCTGGATAACAACTCTGGCAGTAAAGTGGTCTGCACAACTGGTTTCATACACGGGTAAATAACGAAAAGTCAAATAACCGCTATTAGTATTAAAAAAAAACGCATAATAGATTCCGTGTTTGTGTTACATTTGTTAGTCCATTGTAACCTTTAGTCGTAAATTTTTCTTTCAGTTCTAAATCTGTAATTCTTGTATTGACTTATTACAAACATGGTCTCCCAGGAAGTGATTGGAAGCATGTCATTAAATGCACGTTCCTTCTGATTCTGTTGTTCTTTTTCTTCACTATGATTAGGATTCAATTTTCATTCCCAAACTTGAGAGTAGACATAGCCATCACGTTGTAAAACTTCGCCATGATATATACTTCCTGGTTCAATTTTTTTAAGTTTCTTTGAACTTATCACACACAAGTTTCTGTTCTGTAGCCTTAATATAGACAGATGAGATTTTATATCGTAAATAACTCGACTATCTCGTATTATTTGGGACCTTTTCAGACATTTGCTTTTAAGACATTCACTTCAGATTTATTTCCTGATATATTTGGATTATAGTTCTTGGTTATTTTTTGTAACTGATGCACAGAATCTGTAAATATGATTAAAAGATACTCTATGTCCAAATTTGTTTCTAGATAATTATTAGTTTATAACAGATGCTTCTAGAACTGACAGTAAATAGATAACGAAAAATAGTGAAGTTCATAGTTGTATATATGTTACATAAATGTAACACAGAAAATACAATACAATCCCCAAGATTACAAATCAGGAACAGGTTAATATATATTTTCCAGAGATATCAGTTCATAATATTCATGAATGACCACAAGGATTCTGAGTCATAATCATTACCAAAAGGTGTACTTTGTGTATGAATTAATAGTTTTAACAATTTACATTACATAAATTTATACACTGATTAACGTTAAAATTTCTTTACTGTGTTAATATTACAAAAATTACTTGGCTGACTAGTTTCGAAGTGGTGCCCGTCATTGTCCGAAGCCTAGTGAGATCTTGCGCTATCTTCTGGCTTCCTGTTGTGGTGAGGCGTGTTCATGATTTTTTAACCCACCATTTGCAGGAAGATACTAAAATACATGCAATATTAGTAATATGAATGGATGTCTTATATGAAGAACTAACACTATTATAGATAAAATGCTTTGAAATTTTGATTAGTCCAGTTTTCAGGAAACTCGAACACACTATGCTTGCCATATATTTAAAAATACAAATTCTACTACTTGTATATTATGCAAGAATGATTGTTGCTAACTAATGTTGAGTTATTGGCAATAAAGTTATTAACTCTCTTGGTCTCCAAGATTTCTCACATAGTGGGTTTAGAAGAATGGGTTCAACATCACTGAAGATGATTCTGATCCATTTCTGCCTGAAGACTGCACAATAGACAAAGTGGTGAAGAAATAATTCCAATTTTGTTGAAGTACGGTACTGTGACAACCATGCCCTGTGAGTGAACGAAAGAATGCAACTGAAATTTTCCTTGGATACTCTGTAATTATATTTTGTTGTACATTGAGACACTTCCATTTTTTTTTTTACTTCAAATTTCGTGGAAATGGTATGATGTACGGTATCTTGATATTTTGAGCTGATTAATCTTTAATGATAAGGTTGACATGGGGTTTTGTAAGGTATTACTCTAGATCATAGTACTATATGATCTAGGATATTACTTTCCTTCTTAGAAAGGCAGTGATGATCCATAGTGTACCGGTACTTGTTGCAAAATTATCCTTTTGTTAAGGCCATCAGGTAGATGGTTTATAATTATAATAATCTGTTACTTTTTTTGTGCTTTTAGGTGACATTGATATTAAAATTGCACATTGTGTGCAATGCAGCTAACAAGAGTTGATCTAATTTGGGGTCGACCTGGTTGGCAAGTTGGTATAGCGCTGGCCTTCTATGCCCAAGGTTGCGGGTTCGATCCCAGGCCAGGTCGATGGCATTTAAGTGTGCTTAAATGTGACGGGCTCATGTCAGTAGATTTACTGGCATGTAAAAGAACTCCTGCGGGACAAAATTCCGGCACATCCGGCGACGCTGATATAACCTCTGCAGTTGCGAGCGTCGTTAAATGAAACATAACACATTCTAATTTGGGTGTACAGTATAGCAATTTGTTTCATTTATGAATGATAGTTGAAGAAAATTAGCTATAAAGGGATTACGTTATTGGTAAAAGAATTGAGTTCCGAATGCGATATGTATTCAGTATGTATCCTCTTTCTATTACCGATTTTTATTTGATTTTAGATTCTTCTTTTTCTTGGCAACGAACGGAAGGTAGAGAGTGAAATTAGCGCGAGCGCAGCTATGTGACAGATTTGCATACTACATTCTACGCAGATTCCACCAAACGTGCGCTTGCGCACATACCGATTACGTGTCGCAAGAATGAACAAGCGGAAACAGGGGGGGAAACGGCATCCATTGATGTATAACGAATATATACCTTTCGTTTTTCTTCTTAAATTTTATTTAACCTTGGACATTACCTATTTATTGGTACGATAACTTTTAATATAAAGTCACTTATACTACCCAAAACATCCGAAAAAAAAAAAAAAAAAAACTAGGTTTGTATAGGCCTATTGCTTGTTTTCAGAAACCAGCAACAAACTTACAGAGAATTGTAACTCTTATTCGTCACAAATTTTAGAAAATCAAAGGGCTGACCTTTTCGTCAACTTTTTCTGCATATTTCACCTTAATGCAAAAGAGATGAATAAGTACCGGTATGAAGGAGAAAATGGTAGCAGTTTGTTACCTTCTTATAATATGGAAATTATTTGCTCTGCTAAAAGCAGATGTCAACGCAGATATTGCTGAATTCTAAATATTACAGAAATGAAGAGGCCTATCGTATATATCAAATGTAACGATATAAGTAGCAAACATATTCAGAGAACTCGTCATTTCTGGCCCCTATTTCTTCTTTAACATATAGTGTAGTATTATATTATTTCCTATTTCAATGCTTTGGAGCGATTAATATTTCACATAAAATAATTATATCGAAGATAAGATTTTGACAACACCTCATTAATTAATTACTAGTTATTATTTAGTATTTATTTCTCAGGAAAATGTGGGAATCCCAATGGCATCCACAGATTATATGATTGCGCTTTCAAAACAAATTACTTTGCTTTTTATTACATTATCACCAGTGCAGTAAACTTATGGCCTTACAAAATTTATCAATTTTATCATCGCATCTTAACCACGATTAACCAAACAAATAATATTGCTGTGCCATCAGCTTTTTTTTTTTTTTTTTTTTTTTTTTTTTTTTAAATATATAATTACAGGTTATGTGTTGAGATCCGAAGGCCATAGAACGGAAGTTGCGCTTTGTGCGTGTTTGTTGTTTTTAAGCGGTAGACGATAGTTACGCCATCTGTTGAGTTTTATTGGTATTACGATTTTGTTTAGAGCTTCCCTGCGTTTTTGGAAGAAGTTGCTGAAAAACGTAAAGTTTTTATAGTTGAAAAGTGATTGTTTCGCGAAACAAACAACTGAAAATTATACATCTATGTATGAGAATTGTGTGTAACGACATATGTGGACTTTTAAGAAAGTGCATCATCTCAGGACATGGTTCACAAGGCTATAGTATTGAGTGGTGACGTACGGGCTGCATGTTGCAGTCCGATCCTTTATTCCAAAACATGCTTATTTATGTACGGGCTTGCTTTGCAACTGACTGGGGCTATTTGTTTCTAAAATACAATTAGTGTTTCGTGTTATGGAGGTCATGGAATCGGGAAAGCCTCCATTGAAAGACAGGGGAAACATGGTTACTTCAGTGGTTTCTACAAAATTGGCTGAAGAGCCAAACAATAGTGATGGTTGTGAGGAAAGTGTGGTTAAAACTGCTGAATTACATAATGGTGAAGAACAATTAGTCGATTCTAATGAAAGTACAAATGGTTCGAAAGGCAAGAAAGATGAAAAAGAAAATGCCAAGACTGCAGATGCTGAGGACACAGAACATCCATCAGTTAGTGGTGAGAAGTGGAAATTACAGTTTGACTTATCTGATTCAGCTAGTACATCGGATAACGATGCAAGCGAAGTTGAAGTTGGAGAAAAAGCAGGAGAGAATATTCAGAAAGAAGGAGATAACGTTTTAAACAAAAGTGATTGTATTGAAGATTCGGAAGACTTCCAGGGTTTTGCTGTCGATGCAACGTTACAAACTCCTGGAACGATTTTAAGCAAACTCATTGGTAAGAAATATTTTCGAAATAGTAACTTTTAGGGCTTACCTTATATTGATAGCTCTAACGATGATTGATGATTAAATCTATAAAATGTGTGTTGTGAATTTCAGCAATTTAATACAAGATAGGGAAATCTTCGCCAAAAAGTAACTAAGTGTGGTCACTTTGGCATTGTATTGGTTCAGGAAAAATAACTCTGTGAAACTAGCGCTGAGGTAGTTCCGGTGAGTTCTTCTTTTACGAAAATAATATTTGCACCGGCCTAATTATTTACCGCTTTGGGGGAGTTTATCCAAAATTGAACAAGATTTTGCTTATATTAATATAGGGCTATAGCAAGCATGGTATGAACATGCTTAATGTTCAGTATGGTTTGGGAAGTAGCTATTTTAATACGTTGCAATGTTGATGTGGGTTAGGATTGCCTGTCTGGATAAGTAGACTGTAGGCTATTGTAGTTCTTCAGTTTTTGACATCGCAAAGCCTTTACTAGTTTAAAGTAGCCCCACGATAGGCCTATAACTTGAAAGATGTTTTTAGAACATATGTCGCCATTTACGTTATTGATTGCTAATGTGTCGAAATTAAATTATCTGCACTATAAAGAAATTAATCTTTCCGTATATTATTTTAGGTGATAGTTAATAGCGGTCGTTATGAAGCTTTCACTTCACTATCCTGTTATTTCCCGATTTTATTACATTTATTTAAATTCCAGTTGATAAACATGTTTTCCATCTTTAGTTCGTGATGGGAAGCTTGCCATATTGTAACTCTCTTAGTATTAACCAGGTGCACCACGAGGAGATGGAGTTAAACTTAACAACGATAATGAACTGCCCAATATGTAACAAAAATGAAATTTTGAACAAATAGCACCTTCTCCTCTCTGACAAACTGGACTACGTTAATAGGAAGAACAACAACAACATTGAAGCACTTTATTGGGAAGCTAGAGAAAGGATGATGCAACTCAGCTTTTAATTGCCATTCGAGAACAACAGCAATACATTTATTTTAATGTAAGGTACTCTTGAGAATATTATTATCTTCCATTCTCTTTATATATTGTAGCTAATCATGTACCTAGTCCTTTTGTTAAAGTAGGCCTAGGTCTATATTAAGTGCATAGCTGTCATTTTACTTGGGCTTCCTTTCAGTGTTGCCCTTGACCACAGGCAAACTTTCGTTGGACCGATGCGGCACACATATATTGTTATGCATTAAGATAAATCAGATGAACGGACATGTCTTAGTGCCATTATTTCTTACATTAAAATTGTTAACGTGCCTAAAATTGCTTCGAAGATGCCGTTGAATTGCTCTCCTTGTGCATGAAGACATGTTGTAGTATCGTTATAAATTTTCATTCACACATTGCATCTCTGCTTGCAAAATGATGGCTATTTCTTCTCTGTGTTATTTTTCAGTTCATCTAATGTTCGTGAATTTGATTTATACATTCCGTCTTTTAAAGTGCCCCATAAATCAAAATCGCAGGACGTTAAGTCTGAGGATCGAGCGAGCCATGTTTTCAGATAATAACAAATATATTTATCATATACTTAGTACTTTCTATTGTTACTTACTTACAAATGGCTTTTAATATAACCGAGTCAGAAATTCTATCTTTCAGTCCAAATTTTGCATATACAGTAGAATTCCGATTATCCGAGGTAATGTGGACTGAGGTCACCTCGGATAACTGAAAACTCGGATAATACAGACGTCGCAAGGACATAAAAATTTTATTAACAAATACAAGTTACAGTATCATTAAACACCTTCTCATATATAAAATAGAGGAAAACACACCTATTTTTGCAGTAAATAATTTACAGTACTCTACTGTACATTATTACTGTAGTGTACCTATAGTGACCTTTTTTTTCTTTCGGAGAAAGGCCCATAGGCAAGCAACGCAGTCTTAGACTTATTGTGCAACCTCCTTATGTTGAAATGATTGTTGAAGTCTTTAGAATTGCTTCTTTCAAGCTCATGATTCACTGCATGGTGTCATCTTATCGATTCAGCCGCAGCATCCAGTTCTGACTGGAGACCTGATCCTCCACCTGCCTGTGATGTTGTTCTGCAGCCTCCTCAGATCGATGGCATCTGTTCGCAATTAATGTGCCTGAATCTGCTGCATCCTCAACAGAAGAACATGTCATCATCGATTCCACAACTCACGAAGGCACCCTCTATCCAAGCAAGCAACATTCTTCCAGTCACCCGCAGTCTGCTTATTAAAGCCCCTGTGGCTTCGCTGGATATGTGCAGCTCCCGCAGACAGATACCGCCTATAGACAGATCCTGGAATCACATCCGCCATGCTCTCCTGGTCGACCTGTACATTATTAAGATGATTAATGAAATACTAATGAAGGCGAAATGACTCCGAGGTCCAATGCTGGAAGTTAACCAGCAATTCTGCTTCGAGTGGTTGAGGAAAAACTTAAGAAAAACCCCAACCAGGATTTGAACCGCTCGTTTCATGGCCAAGAAGGCTAACTGATACTCCACAGTGGTGGACTATATTGACATTACAGTAAAATTAAATTAAAATTAAAGAAGATACTGCACTATAACAAAACTAAGTCCTTTGTATAGCCTAACATTTAATGCTTTAAATTTTGTGAAAGAAGTTCTTCACAGTTTTTTGTTCTTCGTTTACTTGCTGTGATGTTCTGCAGTTGCCTCAGCATCAAAATATCAGTGGCTGTAGTGTCATCATTCTGCTCAATATACAGAAAAGTTCTTTCGATAGAATTTAGACTATCTGTATGTGGAATCAGTAATTTTAAAGATATGATGAAAAGGTATGATGTCATTGACGATGTCACTACTACCAAAATATGAGTAGCCGATTTAATTAAAATTATTCTTTTATCTCTCCTCTCTCTTTTCTACTTACTTCCTTTCCTTTACGCCTATCTTTCTCTTGAGGTTTTCTCTTTCTCTTCTTCGTCTTTACATTATCTACAATTACTTACTTACTTACTTACTTACAAATGGCTTTTAAGGAACCCGAAGGTTCATTGCCGCCCTCACATAAGCCCGCCAGCGGTCCCTATCCTGTGCAAGATTAATCCAGTCTCTATCATCATGCCCCACCTCCCTCAGATCCATTTTAATATTATCCTCCCATCTACGTCTCGGCCTCCCTAAAGGTCTTTTTCCCTCCGGTCTCCCAACTAACACTCTATATGCATTTCTGGATTCGCCCATACGTGCTACATGCCCTGCCCATCTCAAACGTCTGGATTTAATGTTCCTAATTATGTCAGGTGAAGAATACAATGCGTGCAGTTCTGTGTTGTGTAACTTTCTCCATTCTCCTGTAACTTCATCCCTCTTAGCCCCAAATATTTTCCTTAGCACCTTATTCTCAAACACCCTGAACCTATGTTCCTCTCTCAGAGTGATAGTCCAAGTTTCACAACCATACAGAAGAACCGGTAATATAACTGTTTTATAACATTATCTACAATTACACTATATATATATATATATATATATATATATATATATATATATATGTATATATCTGTGGTGTTCGGGTAAAGGGGTATAAGTAATTTTTTTGTTCAGGTGGAATTTTGTTCCCTAGATGAACACACAAGTTAAATTATACAAGTGGGTGTGCAAAAATCAAAGGATACAAGCAGTTGATGTGTTTTATTTGTGTAGAAAATGATTTGTAATAAGGGTTCCAAGTTTAATTTTCATTTACCTCCGAACTCATTTTTATGACTTATCTCCCTTTACCCAAACACCACACATTATATATATATATATATATATATATATATATATATATAAGCTACATTACACTTTATTTACTCCACAGGGTTCCATTATCGGGCCCATACTTTTCAATATATTCATTAATGACCTCCCGTTTCGCTATATCCACGGCAGAAGTAGTCATCTGTATATCTATGCAGACGACACTGCCCTCTTGGCGATGGGCAAAACCTATAGATTAGCGTCCCGTAGATTGCAGTCGATCTTAGATCACCTCCAGCCGTGGTTCCACGACTGGAGAATCAAGGTCAATGTAGAGAAATGTCAGGCCATACTCTTTTCACTAAGAGCGAGGCTCGAAGACATACCACCACCACCCACACTTTTCGGACGAGAAATGCCGTGGATGAACCAAATTAAATATTTAGGGATCATTATGGACTCTCATCTCACCTTCCGAGATCACATCCAATCCCTTCTTCGTAAGGCCAACGGGCTGATAGTTATACACTATCCCATTCTGGCGGCCTTAACTCCTGACAACCTGAGGGTAGGACTTACCATGTATAAGGCCCTCATTCGCTCTGTCATTACCTATGCCGCAACCGCATGGAGGTTTGCGGCAGTGTCCCATCTCCGTAAACTCCAAGTTATCCAAAACCAGGTGATTCGACTCATTACCCATCTCCCCCGAGTCGCCTCGAGAAGAAAGTTCCATGATGAACTAGAGTTGCCAACCATAGACGAGTTCATTGCTCGACTGGCTAGGAACCTGTATGCGGAAGCTCGTGCTAACCCCAACCCGCTCATATCTGGCCTCGGCCAGTATGATCCTAGGTTACGGCGTAGACACCAGACAGGTCCATTAGCTATACTATTGAGACAGGAGGACAGGGAGGCTGGCGTTACTCCCAGGTTTTGGTAGCCACGACTCAACTCCATGAGACTCTTTGGATAGTGCAACCGCTTTAAAATGACCTTGTCTTAACTGGGCTAAACAAAATCCCTCCCTAACAATATCTACTTTTGTTGATCGATGGAACTATCATAGAGCCAATTGGCTAGTATATATCCATCGATTCATAGAGTCATTCAACCTAAGAGCCAACTGGCTAGTCTCTGATATTGAGACAACTCATCCTGCCTAAGGTTTTTCCGTGGTTTTCCTAAGGCGCTAAGGCAAATGTCGGGATGAGCCCTAAAAGAAATGGGCCACGGACCTGCACTCATATCCCCATGAATCTCCCTAATTCCTCTAAATTAATTAACAATTACATCTCTCCCCCGCTCTTCGTAAATGAGCCATTATATAGCCAAATGGCTGGTCTCAAAATTGAGATGATTCAACAAGGCTCATGACAACAATCACCTCCTACATAATAGCCAAATTGGCTAGTCTCTTATATATGAGACAACTCATCCTGCCTAAGGTATTCCGTGGTTTTCCTAAGGCGTAAGACAAATGTCGGGATGAGCCCTATAAGAAATGGGCCACAGATCTATATGCCCTTCCCCATATATATTCCCCTTTATTATAAACGACGTATGCCCTAGTTCAGAACCTATAAATTGTCTATTAAATATACGAGGTCACTCAATTAGTCGCAATTTGAAAGGACAGGGACCTCTCAAATTGCAGATTTAGATTTCACGGCGCTTCTTCCGACGGCCTTCACATGCTTTGTCATCGAACAACAGATGACAGCGTCTCACCATCCTAACGGCAAACACCAGCCATCTCCTCCTTGCCCCGTTCCGTGATCACTTGATCAAATCTCAGTCTCCCTCGCGTATGTGGTACCTAAGAGGTTACATCCAATTTCGGCTTCCCCTTCAAAATTTTCTAGAGCTCCTTCAGTGGAGCAGCATAACCTGGAGTGAGACTAGTGGCCAAAAGGCTTGGAGCTCACATATCTAGTTTTGTACAGCCCCCAACCCCTTGCAAGGACTCGTTTTGCGTACCTTTTAAATTTGTCCTCCCAATTCTCTTTCGATTTTTCGACTATTTACTCATCACTGCCGATATTGGGATTCGATCCAAGAATCTTTACATCTCACTATTGGTCCGACACCTTAGCCATTAAGCCAAGGAGACAAGTTACAAATCAACAGTCAAAATCATCTCTCTGTAGAATTATTTATGAACGAAACAATAGATGGCAGTATACATAGTACCAAATAGGTCGAGAGCTTATATACTCATTGATGTACTGTCAGTAGCAGACATTATTTCTATGAATATGTGCAGTTGGAAGCCAGTACTAGTAAAACAGTACAATGCGTAGAACATATACTTAACAGATTAATTACTGATTAATATTTGTTACTTATAATGAAACTAACATCTGTCCATTCTTATTATTATCATTAATTTCTCTAAATAGAATACAAAACCTCTAATGGCAAAATTTCATTACATTAATATTCTGATTATATAAATATATTTTATATTTATATTTTTTCTCCCTGTAACATAAGTTAGTTCTAGTAAACTTATATTAAATTAATTCTCATCATTTTACTAGTTATCTCAACTTAATTATAATTGATTGAATTAAATTAGCTCATAAATTAAATTATTATTTTTATTTTATAGAATATGCCATTAGGAAAGTTCAGGATAACAGGCAGGGTTTGGAATTGAATGGGTTACATCAGCTTCTTGTCTATGCGGATGACGTGAATATGTTAGGAGAAAATACACAAACGATTAGGGAAAACACGGAAATTTTACTTGAAGCAAGTAGAGCGATTGGTTTGGAAGTAAATGCCGAAAAGACAAAGTATATGATTATGTCTCGTGACCAGAATATTGTACGAAATGGAAATATAAAAATTGGAGATTTATCCTTCGAAGAGGTGGAAAAATTCAAATATCTTGGAGCAACAGTAACAAATATAAATGACACTCGGGAGGAAATTAAACGCAGAATAAATATGGGAAATGCGTGTTATTATTCGGTTGAGAAGCTCTTATCATCCAGTCTGCTGTCGAAAAATCTGAAAGTTAGAATTTATAAAACAGTTATATTACCGGTTCTTCTGTATGGTTGTGAAACTTGGACTCTCACTCTGAGAGAGGAACATAGGTTCAGGGTGTTTGAGAATAAGGTGCTAAGGAAAATATTTGGGGCTAAGCGGGATGAAGTTACAGGAGAATGGAGAAAGTTTCACAACACAGAACTGCACGCATTGTATTCTTCACCTGACATAATTAGGAACATTAAATCCAGACGTTTGAGATGGGCAGGGCATGTAGCACGTATGGGCGAATCCAGAAATGCATATAGAGTGTTAGTTGGGAGACCGGAGGGAAAAAGACCTTTAGGGAGGCCGAGACGTAGATGGGAGGATAATATTAAAATGGATCTGAGGGAGGTGGGGTATGATGATAGAGACTGGATTAATCTTGCACAGGATAGGGACCGCTGGCGGGCTTATGTAAGGGCGGCAATGAACCTTCGGGTTCCTTAAAAGCCATTTGTAAGTAAGTAAGTAAGTAAGTAAATTTTATAGGTTTATCTCAATTTAAATAAACATGTACTAGTTGTTAAAACTTAACTGAAGAATATTGCTGGAGAATCTTTTAAGTGTATTATAAATATTCGTAATTTAAATATGTATTGTATTGATTAAGGCTGGTTGAGTGGAAGAGAAAGCCTTATGGCCTTAACTCTGCCAGCGAAAATGAAACATTCTATTCTATTCTATATAAGACATCTTCCATGAATAGGCCTATGTGCAGTATGGAAGCCAGTGTTAGTAAAACTGAGCAATGCGTAAAATATGTTGTTGTTGTTTTCTAATGCCAGGCGTTTGACAATAAAGTCATTTGACCTCTTGCACTCCAATATTTTTCAAAGATATTATTATGACCAGCCACTGAAGCACAGATTTTGAGGTGTTCCGAATCCATTTCTTGGTTTGAGTTGCACAATGGACAGTTAGGGGACTGATATATTCCAATTCTATGCAGGTGTTTGGCCAAACAATCATGGCCTGTTGCCAATCTAAATGCAGCTACAGACGATTTTAGTGGTAAATCGGGAATTAACTGTGGATTTTGATGCAGAGAGTTCCATTTTTTCCCTTGAGATTGTGTTATCATATTTTGTTTGTTGAAGTCTAAGTATGTAGATTTAATAAATCTTTTCACAGAGTAATACGTAGATTTTGTAACAGGTCTGTAAGTAGCAGTGCTGCCCTTCTTTGCTAAAGCATCCGCATTCTCGTTTCCCAGGATTCCACAATGGGATGGTATCCATTGGAATACAATTCTTTTATTGAGTGATATTAATTGAGAGAGCATTTTATTTATTTCTGCTGTTTGAGATGAAGGTGTGTGTTTAGAGACTATTGATAGAATAGCTGCTTTGGAGTCTGACAATATAACTACATTCTTAAATTTATTGATGTGGCATAGAAGATTCCTGAGACTTTCACTTATTGCAATGATTTCTCCATCAAAACTTGTTGTTCCATATCCAAGAGATCTATAAAGTGAGAAGAGACAGCACGTAACACCTGCACCGGCACCCTGTTCTCTGGAGATCAAGGATCTGTCGGTGTATAAATGAAGCCAGTTTTGTGGAGGGTACCTAATATTAATTATCTCTAAAGACAATTGTTTCAGTATTTCATTGTTTACTTCTGATTTCAGTATTTCTTCTGTTAAATTTAGATGATATTCTATATTTAATAGAGTTAAAGGGTTTGGTTTAATTTGTAAGTTTTCTTTTAAATTCGGGATATTGATTTTCTGTTTTAACTCTTGAACAATGGATATGAAACTTTTTTGAGTTTTCAATCTACAGAGAGGACTGTATGAATGCCAATTGTTTCCTGGTAATCTGATAAGTTTTTCATATTGAATCAGTGCTTTTTCTTCTATTGTCATTTTGATGCTGTTAATATTAGTGAGGAATCTCATAGATTCCACCAGTAATGAGTCTGAGAGCTTGGTTTTGAACATATTCTATGTCGTTTATGAAAGGTGAAGTATTTAAAATTTCTCCGCAGTATGTCAGCACTGGCTGTATAAACATATAATGTATGTAGTGTTCAAAGTATTCCTAGAGCATACCCATTTCTTTCCTGCTAGTCTTTTTAGAAGAGAGAATCTTTTATGAGCTTTTTCAGAAATGTATTTCAAATGGTTGCTCCATGTTAACTTACTATCGAAAATAACTCCAAGATATTTTCGATAGTAAGTTAACATGGAGCAACCATTGGAGCAATACGTAGAATATGTAAGACATCTTCCATTAATATGTGCAGTATGGAAGCCACTACTGGTAAAACAGTGCAACACGTAGAACATGTGGGACACACATTAACGTGGATAGGTATTATAATCGGCCTGGGTAGTGCAGTTGGTATAGCACTGCCTTCTGTGCTTGAGGTTGCAGATTCGATCCTGGTCCAAGTCGATGGCATTTAAGGTGCTTAAATGCGACAGGTTCATATCAGTAGATTTACTGGCATGTAAAAGAACTCTTGTGGGACAAAATTCCGGCAAACCGGCAACACTGATATAATCTCGGCAGTTGCGAGCGTCATTAAATAAACCCTTTTTTTTTTTAGATGTTATATCATCACTAGAAAAAAAAATATTTAATTTTGTAGAGAATATAAATTACTTTCATTAGAACAACCAAAGAATTATGTGCATTGTGAAAAACAATTGAAAGTTAAAACTTACAAGCGATCTTCAAAAGTGAATTTTTCTTTCGAATTATAGTCCAGTAACTATAACAAATATAATAAAATGGTAAATTTTGAAAAACAAAATGGTGGTATATACGTATTATAACTACCTTGTGATGTCATCAATGACATCATACCTTTCCATCGTATCTTTAAAATTACCGTGACCAACTTGTCTGTAGTGTTATAATCATGATGAAGATCTGGAACACATTCTTCTATACTGTCCATCCATAAACCACAAAAAAAGTAAATTAAAATCATCATTACCAGTTGCAGAGGACACAGCTCTGCAGTGTTCAGGGTGATTCAGACCACCCATAACGGTAATTTATTTAGAAAACTAGTGCATTAACATTTTCGAGACAAATATTTATACCTAAACCACATGTGAACTTTTACTTGAGCTTGATTTCATCAATCAGCTCTAACAGGAAATAGGGTCAGTGACGTATCACTTCAAAATTTCGAATGAGAGTTGGGTCAAATATGTACCATTTGATAGAGCTCTTCAAAACAAACAACTTTCATAGGACACGTTTTTATTAATTTCTACTCTTTGAATGAGAAAACGTACGAGAAGGCAATGCCATTAATATTGAGAAATGTTACAAATCTTACAATTTTTTAGATGTGTCACTGTTGCAGCAAATGAGCGATACAGTCTGCTGTCAAAAATATCTGAAAGTTAGAATTTAAAGAACAGTTCTATTACTGGTTATTCTGTATGGTTGTGAAGCTTGGACTCTCATTTTGAGAAAGGAACAGAGATTAAGGGTGTTTGAGAATAAGGTTCTTAGGAAAATATTTGGGACTAAGAGGGATGGAGTTAAGGAGAATGGAGAAAGTTACACAATGCAGAACTGCACGCATTGTACTCTTCACCTGACATAATTAGGAACTTTAAATTCAGACGTTTGAGATGGGCAGGACATGTAGCACATATGGGCGAATTCAGAAATGCATATAGAGTGTTAGTTGGAAGGCTGGAGGGAAAAAGACTATTGTGGAGGCCGAGATGTAGATGGGAGGATAATATTAAAATGGATTTGAGGGAGGTGGGATATGATAATAGAGACTGGATTAATCTTGCGCAGGATAGGGACCAATGGCGGGCTTATGTGAGGGCGGCAATGAACCTCCGGGTTCCTTAAAAGCCATAAGTAAGTAACTACAAAATAAAAACCTATCGGAGAGATATGGCAAAAATGCAGGTAAAATAACCTATAAACGTAGGTATGAGTCACATTTATTTTCTACATAGCATCACCCTAACATCATCAGAAAAAAGATAGAAAGTCATTGAAATCTGGGTCAGTAACATCATCATCATCATCATCATAATGTTACTATGGTCATCAATCATCATCACCTTCATATGTTGAAAACAAAAGTTGAATATAATCATGTGTAAACTGATTTCTTTTTCTTTCCCTAGGTTTAACGGAATCTACAGTGGATAGTTTTGAATCACCCTTCAGTAGAGCAAGTACGTCCTATGACTGTAAAACTTCTGGTAAACAAGAAGAGAAGAAAGCCAAAGTCTTACCACAATCAACAATTTTTGTTGATGGCAGTGAGCCTCATATACAAGAAGGCATCAGATTTGCAATGAGATTAATTTCAGATTCAGATGTAGTAAAGCCCAAAAAGGAGCCTGTTGTCGAAGGTAGTACAAGCAGAGGCATCGTCAGAAGTGAGAGAATATTAAGAAGAAGAAGTCAGCAGTCTGATATTTCGGCAAAAAGTGAGGAGAAAACTGATTCTGGTGATGAGAAGGTTACCGAAGTTCGGGTCACAAGAAGGAAGTTAAAAGAAAGAAATGATACGGTAGTTGAAGAAAGAAATGATAAGGTAGTTGAAGAAAGAAATGATAAAGTAGTTGAAGAAAGAAATGATAAGGTAGTTGAAGAAAGAAATGATAAAGTAGTTGAAGAAAGAAATGATAAGGTAGTTGAAGATGCTAAGCTTCCTCCTGATGTTTTGATGGAAGACATAGGCCCTCCAGATATAACTGCTTCAGGTATGTTTTAAGATAACACATTTTGTACATTATAAAACTTTTATATATAAGACGAGTGCTGATAGTTTTCCCATAATTTAATTGAGCTTATCTAATGATAACAAACATGAGTTTAAAAAACGAAATTAAATTATCTGAGGATAACTATTATTACGAATTGTATTTGACATGATAATCTCAATGTGAACAACTGTAATTACGAACAACCAAACATTCGAATTTATAATAATAAGATCCAGAAAAACAGTCGAATCGAAGCAGAGATAATAGGGATGAAAACAACTTGAGGTCATAACAACATTTTATTTTGAACTTTTTATCATTGCTTACTTATAATGTTGAACACGTTAATTGTAAACCATTTTTACTTATAAAAATAATTAATTGTGTAATTATTGTTGTATGTTGAGACTACGAGTCTGACATAATTATTTGATTGCTGATATACTGAAGCAGCGATGATACAATTAAAAACAAATGAATGTGATTTTTATTTTAAATTTATTTGTTCTGTCTTTGCTGTGTAAATTTATCTTTGTTGTAGCACAGTCTAGTATATACAGTCACGAACTCAATACACAGTAAAATATGCATCCATAGATAGTTGCTAACCACTAGGATCGCTAATATTGCCTCATTACAGACAATGCAAAATAGTATCAGCACAGTATATTGTTCCTAGCACTCTCACAACTCAAGCTTCGTGACTATATATACTGTAGTCGCGACGCTGTTATTTCCGGCGTGACTCCACCTCTTTGCTTACGTCTTAGGAAGTGAAGGTTCTATAAAGTCTAGGTAGGTAGTATCGTTCGCCATTTTTGTTCTTTCGTTCCCGAGCTACCATACGAGGAATCTATTTGCCACACCGTCAAACATTATCATGTCGTAGCTCCTATGATAATAAATCAAACGCACTGTAATTCAGCAAATAATTGAGCGGCAAATAACGTCTTCGTGTGCTTTCTGCGAATGCCAAAGAAAGAGACAAAATGGCGGGCGATTATATGAAGTATTTATCGAGCCTTAAGAAATGAACGTCTTCATAAGCGAATCACAAGACGCACACGTTTAAATGTAGCCGACCTGCAACGCGATTGGCTGCCGGAAATTAGAGTGACGGGACTATAGAGTGTGGTTGTGGTTCATAACTGTTCATAGCATCATTCTCGATGCATATTGCATTAGTACAATAATTAAATAAGTAAATGTTTGTACATTGTTCTCACAAAGAGAGAAATAATCCTTCAATAGTAGCTTACTTTGTAAAACTTATTCAGAGAATTAGTATTTCAATAATATGTGATTTTACAGAATTCTTCATTCATGTAAAAAAAAAAAAGTTTTGTGAATATTTTGCGTCTTCGTCTGCCGTGACACTCCTGCTGCCTGCTCCCCCCCTCTTTATTCAAGTAGTGTCCTCCCCTCCCTCCCCCGATGGGTGATGGGTGGCCCTGATCCCAGGTTGCACTTGGGCGTGAATTTAAGCTCCATTCGGGCTGGTTACCTAGCTGAGTTTTAGTTCAAATTTTTCCAAACTATAAGACAAATGTCAGGTAATCCCATTAAAAATTCTTAGACTCATCTCATCAGATACTATCTCAATATCACCAATCCCTCTGATGCTCAAACTTCACAGTTAATTCAGTTAAATAATTGATTAAAATAATAAGAAAGTTGAAGAGGAGTTCACATGTTTTTGCAGTCATTATGTTGTAGCTTGAACATGTAATTAAAGTGTGATTTATGTCATAGGCGTGGGACCACCCAGTGAAGACGCATCTTCTGAAGTAATCAGTTCAGCTGCCAGCAGTCCATCAGTGAGCTCCCGAGGAAGTTTTAAAGTATCTAGTGAAAGATATCATCGTGGCGTATCCCCTGCACTTTCTGGAAGCAGTGGGAAGTCGTCAAAGAAGTTTTCAACTGACATGTCTGACCCAGCTTATCTGAAACCATTTGAGTATGGTATGTATACAAACACTAATTCATTTGCAAATCTAGCTTTCAGGCATAGCTCCCTGTGAAACTAGTTTGAATAATTGCAAGGGAAGAATTGTTCCAGGGCGAGGTATCGAACCTTTGGCTGAGCGCACAAAACCTCTACTGATTGAGTTACCCAGGAACTGTACTGGACACTGGCTCAATTTTTCCCTTTATATCCACATACCACAAGTGGGCTGACAGCTTTATAGTAAAAATAATGCCAATTTCTGAATACTAGTTAGGACAGAAAAGCAAATAATAGATAAGTAAGCTTTCACATGAGTTTCATAATAATGCGAACATAACCACAAAATGTATATTGAAAAGTCAACACGGAGCTGGAAACCTGCAGCAAGACTGCGGCTGCAAAAGTAAGGCCTAGTGTGTGAACAGACTCGCAACCTCCAGTTGCAATTTTTGCAACGTTCAGGTTGCGCAGCTTGAAAAGTAGCGTGCAGTGTGCTACTTTTGGCTTACATGTGAACGCGACACGCAATTTTTGCAACTGTAGTACAAAAGTTGCGCAGCAAAAGTAGTGACGTGTGACCGTACCTTCACTGTTCATTAACAGAAAACCACAATTCGCTTAATGTTGGGTCTTTGATGGCCTGTCAGCCCGCTTGAGGTATGTGAATATAAAGGGAAAAATTGTGCTGGTGTCTGGTACAGGTCCTGGGTAGTTCAGTCGGTAGAGCGTTGGTGCGCTTAGCCAAAGGTCCTGAGTTCGATACCCAACCCTGGAACAATTTTTCCCTTGAAATTATTCATTAATTCATTTTTCCTTTCGTTCATTTCATTATTGTATCCATACGATTTATCAGCATTGTGACTTTGAAATGTGGAACATTAAGAAATTATGCAAAAAATATGTGTGATATGAGTATGTATATACAAGGGCTATTCATAAAGTAACATCTGTTTTCATATAGAGCACCGAGTTTGGCATCGAAATGCTGTCTTTGCAGTGAATGTTGCGTGATTCAGTTCGCTTCGAGCAGTGATACAGAGAGGGTTGTGTGGCTATTACTCAGTGCTACATGTGTTCAAAATCTGTGCACTATTTGAGAATCCCGTCAGCTGTGAGATACGCTCAGAGATATTATATCCGAACTGCAAAATTTCAAATGGGAAGTGTTCGATCATCCTCCATACAGCCGTGATTTAGCGCCTAGTGATTCCCATCTTTTCATGCACACTATGAAGTGGCTTGCATCGCAGCGCTTTGACGATGATGAAGAGTTGCAGTCCAGCAACATAGGTTGACTTGAGTCACAGGCTGGAAACTTGTATGACCAAATCTCGTTAAGCGCTGTAATAAGTGTCGCAATTTAGCCGAAAATTATGTAGAAAAATAAATGCTTGTAGTTTCAAACTGCTGTAAACAATTTCTTTAACCACATTGCCATTTTTGGTACAATAAAACAGAAGTTATTTTATGAATAGCCCTCGTCTATGATAATAGATACATAATTACACTGGTCTGCATTTTGAAACCATGTTTTCGTTGTTTTACATTTGAATTCGAAAATAACTTTCAAATGTTTCCATCACATCAGATTTCCATCATATATCACAAAATATGAATACACAGGGTGTCCAGTAACTCGAACATAGCTTAAAGTGTATTGGTGAGGTCATTTTAACTCTAAAATATCATATGAGCTAGATAATTTATTTTTAAAGGGTTCCTGGAAGCTTGTTTGTTTTTGTTACACAAGGTAACATGGAATATTCGATCATGTGTTTGTATCTTTCAAGGTTGGAAGCGAGAGCTCGTACATCGAAGTAACACAAGAGACTCAGGGAAAAGGCAGTCTGATGTCTATTATTACACCCCATCTGGCAAGAAAGTTCGTTCTCTTCGAGAGGTTCTCAAATTTTGTAAGTGTACAATTTTTTATGTATGTATCTTATGTATGTACTCCATCGTATTGGAGTACTGAATTCACCTAAATGCTTACTGTGCACCAGAGAAGAGGACATGGAGATGGAGCACCTGGCTAATTGTGAAACTCTTAGGACATTTGTGGACCTTCCATCAAAATATTGGGAAGCAAGAAGGATGGTGACTTCATTGTTAAATCCAGAGCATTAGATACACACACAATTTCTTATGTTGTTTATTTAGCCAGTTGTCTGAAGACAGGTCTGAACCTCACAAATCATCCAACAAGGCACCACTTATGAGGCAGCTAAGCCAGAAGATAATGGGCTGCAGTGGCTAGTTCCTTTCCCCCTCCATAGCATACATCGCTGACTAGGCACAAATTACACTAATCAGACTTCATACAGTATGCATACAAACATCTTCCTCTGACATGTATCGTCAAGAGAGGTGTATTGCCTGATAATAGATGTATATATCAGACAACCTCAATCGGACGTAAAATCTCTTATAAAGACCAGTAAATAAATACAGTGTAATCTCAGTATAACATAAATCAGAAAATAATATTATTTATACTTCATTTTGAAAAGTATGTTATAAAGAAAAGAGGATGTTTTGTCCAAACAAAATTGTTTTCATTTTACATTAGGTAATGTAGAGTTATTCCACAACATAACTATTTTACCTTTCATTTATTGCAGCTGTGTTTAGAGTCCATGTAAGATTCAAGAAATTCACTATGCCTATGCAAAACTACAAGGAATATACATACTACTCACTTTTGAAATTATAACACAACGAAATTATATAACCTAAAAGGAAGTTAGTATGTACAACAAATAATATGCACATAACACAATACATTCATCAAAATTTGAAGTAGTTCTTAACTTCGGTTTTGTTTCTTTTCCTCAATAATTTATCTTCTGCAATCATGTCACCAGTGACATGAGAATCAATCATTCTTGCTTGAAACAATGTAGGACAAAGATCATATTATGCACGCAAGATATTGCATTTTACATACAAGATTATGTTTCCGGCTAACATGTTTTGAATAAAAGGAGATATACATAATACATAAAATCTACAACCAGCAATAGATAAAATAGAGGTGTAAAAGTTAAAAAAAAAATTACCAAGTATAAAAATTTTCGTATGTAATAATGAAATAATCACAAGTAATGATACCGTAAAAATGAAATATCTTGCATTATAATGTATGGATTTTAGTGGGGAATTGAAAATATGTATGCAAAACTGAATACTACACTAATCTGAAGTCTACTGTATTAGCTTTTCAGATGTTTTGCAAATCATAATGATCCTTTTCTTGGAATGAAGTTATGTAAAAACACAGCTTATCATAAACTTAATATCTTCTAAATTACTGGTATAATAAAATAAACTAGCCACATTTATTTCATGATGCCTAATTGTCCACTCTTATTTCACCATGGTAATGACTTTCTTTACCCACTGATACCATAATCAACTCATTACTGCTGTCAATGTGCTAATCAACTCTGAAAAATATTAATTATTTCACTGAAGTGAGTGATTCTGAAGAAAGCTTTCCTTCAGATATTAAAGGAGCAGTTTCAACTGTTATTTTATCCCTGTTACCAGAAAACTCGAGACTATAAATATGGTTGGTTGCTTGCCAGCCAGCCAATGCTCTGGTATCATGGCAATGAAGCCATCAGCCGTCTTGCAGTTCAGAATTTTTTTGTGATGTTGAGATGAACAGGCGAAGCTTCGCAATTTTCTAGGTGGTGTTTATTCATGATTACGTCGTTTCCACATAACACACAATTGGGTGAGACAGAGATGCTGATTCTATATATACATGAAGTGCCAGACAATCATACTGCCACTGCTGAATTTTTTGGTTCTTCAGGGATGATGTCTAAATTTTGGAGGAGGGGTTTCCATGATTTATCTTTAGTGATTCCTTTATTCTGTTCTAAAATTTTTGTTTGTATTGGAATTTTTTTTATTGATTTTAACAGAAATAAATATGAATTGTTATGTAAATGCTTCCTGAAATGGTGTGAAGATGAGAAAATAGGTAATTTTACAAATGAAAAGGTTTTGCTAGCTTATTTTGAATATTTGTCTAAATCTTATAAACCTTCATCGCTATGGAAATCTCTAATGAAACCAAGTCTGTAGAAATAATATAAAATAAGAATTTCACTCACCACCTCCATAACTTTGTTTTTTCCTTCATTTTTGGTAATCACTATCAGAGATAATCGCGATTAGCAACTGTAGTCTGTCACTATTACTAGTAAGACAGAAGAATATGTCCGTGTGTATGTATTAGAGCTACAAAGATATTACATTTCTCAGTTTATGCAATTTAGTTCTCTGCTTCATTGTTCTGAAAGTAAGTATTGGCTTTGGATCTTCAGTGTTTGCAAACGAGTTTATGTCATGTTGAATTTTATGGTTATGATCTAATAATGTTCTGTAGTGATGCATAACTTCTGTGTATTGGAGTTTCATCTTGTACATTATATTTTCAGTGGATGATGGAAACTTAACTCCAGAGAATTTTACGTTCTTCAAAGAACCATTGGGTGTCAATGATCCTTCGAAAGAAGTTATCAGAGATGCTAAAAAGGTATTAATCAAAGTGAGTACGTAACTGAATGATATTTTCAATATGGTAGTTTAGGTTGTTTGTCCCGCGCCGTGGCATCGTGGTCTAAGGCATCCTGCCTAGGACTCGCGTTACGGAATGCACGCTGGTTCGAGTCCTCATGGGGGAAGAAATTTTCTCATGAAATTTCGGCCAGTGTATGGGACCGGTGCCCACCCAGCATCATGATGCACTTGGAGAGCTACAATAGGTAGCGAAATCCGGTTGCTATAATGGCTGGGGGGATCATTGTGCTAACCACACGATACCTCCATTCTGGTTTGATGATCGTCCACCTCTGCTCCAGCATGTGGGCGTGAGGCCAGCAGCCGGCTGGTCACTCTAGGCCATTCATGGACTGTAGTGTGTTATGTTTAGCTGTTTTCTTGTTATCAGTTGTGCCAACTATGGAATCTTCATTGAACTCTGTGGACGGTTACTAGTCAAGAAGGCTTTATTGATTCAGTTTTATTTTTATTAAAAAGTTGCTTTTCACTTCAATTATCCGAATCCCAGTAATCAATGCCACTTGACAGATGATTTTCAATAAATCTTAGTATTAAACCATTTCTGATACGTGACTATTCATAATATCATATAGCAGAAGCTATAACATAACCTATTATAAACAAGTGTTACAAAAGTTTTAATTAAGGATGATGAAATAAACAAGAAAAGTTTTAATTAACGATGTTGAAATAAAAAATAAACATCAATAATTTGAAAAGGAACAATTATTGAAAGTACAATTTTTAAATTTGAATGTTTTAGTGGTTGGTGATTCAGTTGATGTTATATTGGACGTGTGTGTAAAAGAAGTGAACTCGTTGATGTACATGGTGTATCCCTCAACTTATTCAGGATTTCCGAATGGTGCTCTTTATTTATTTGTACATACGATTTCAGGAAAGATGCATAGCTATGACCAGTGATCTTTATTAATTCTTGTTCTTGAATTCCAATGCGAGTCATATTTGAAAGTGCTGTGCATCGACTGGAGTGGTTTGTAATTTTCTGTTTTTTTTTTGACGTCCAGACCAATGCAGTTTGAAATGTTGGCAAACAAAGAAACAAATGCTAGGGTAGTGATAAAAATAAACAAATGCTAGGGACACGATAAAATTAAACAAATGCTAGGGACGCGATAAAATTTTGCGATAAGCAGCCGTGATTGGTTGAAAGACGTCCTTTTGTACTGTTTTATTGGTTAAAAGTAATATGACGTAGTAAAATTGTAATAGTCAGATAAAACACTTCCTTACAAAGCATCTTATCAAGTAATACAACTGTGATTGATTGATTTTAAGGCAATTCTGAAACTTTATTGGCTAATATCACAAATTCATCCTATAAGTTGAATAGTCATTATTATCACTGCTATTATTATTATTATTATTATTATTATTATTATTATTATTATTATTATTATTACAGTGAAACCTGTTCAAATCGGAACCTGAATAATCCGGAATTCTGTCTATTTCGGAACAATTTATTGATCCTGGTGAAATTTGTATGTATTATGTGTAATTTATTCTGAATAAAACGGAAACTGTCCAACGCAGAAATGGAAACTGTCTGCTACTGTTCAAAACGGAAACAATATTTTGGACACACTATATTTTGAAACAGCGTATAATTTCAAGGAATATACGAAATATGTAGGTCACTAAGATAAAAACAAGTTTTCTTTGCAAAATTCTAGAGGGTACGAGGGTGTGTTGGCCTGTCAGTCATAAATTTTATCACCCTGTTGACTAGGCAGACGAGTCCCTTGAAAGATTTTCAATGCTTCACACCCGTATGCTGCAAGTGTAGTGATTTCCAGGTTAAAAAAAGAGTTGCATAAAATGTGGCATTAACATTAAGTGATGAAGTAAAAGTTATCGAGATAAAGGAAAATTAGAAACAAAGTCTATGTGAAATAATATAGAAGTACAGTTGTGGAAAACTCAGGTGTGACACTTTAAAAAATAAAGATCATAATGAGTTAGTGGCGTGTGGCCAATATTGGTGACACAAAAGGAACCAGAAAGCAACTGTTTATGTGGAAATAAATGAACTGTTGTGGGAGTGGGTTCTTCATGACCTTTCAAAGAACAAGCCAATTTCTGGATCTATTCTGCAAAGCAAGCTATTGAACTGGCAAAGAAATTAAATAAACCAGAATTCAAGGCTTCTAATAGATGGCTCCTAGTCCAATTAATTAATAATGTGCAGTGATATGCAGTACAGTATTAGAGTATAGTGTTAGATATTAAATAGAATGAAATTAGTAAACTTTAGTAATGTTTAATGACTAGTGAGTGAGTTATGATAATATTTATACAGAAAATGAGATTTTAATCAAGATGATTCACCAACATAATGAGCGACAGAAAGCTGATTTAATGTGATGAGTGTTAAATGGAATATTTTGTACTTCTTGCAGTTTGCGGCATGCCATTTTGTTTTTCATGTATATGAATGACAAAATATTCCATTTTAATGTCACACCTGAATAATACGGAAACCTGTCCACAATGGAAAAAAAAATAGGACCATGTCACTTCCGTCTTGAACAGGTTTCACTGTATAATCATCATCATCATTATTATCATCACCATTATCATCAACATCATCATCATATGATTGACTGTTATTCATAGTTTATTTCATTCCGTTCAATTCTTACAGCAAACTGTATTTATTTATCCTAATTCCATTACCATAATTCCTGAATATAGACGTTACACACAATAGGGATTTCCTCAAATCCCATGTCACTACTTAATTCACGAAACTTCTTTTTTCAGGACCCCTCTCCAAAACCAGAAAAGAAAACAACACCGCCTAAACCCAAGATGACTCTAAAGCCTTCTCCAGTGTCCAAATCCAAAGCGACAAGTTCAAGACATTCTTCGGCCACATCATCTCCAGCATCTAAAACTAAAGCGACAACACCAAAGCCTTCTGCATCTATTTCACCATCATCTACTTCTCCAGTGTCTGCTTCGCCAGTGCCTATGTCTCCAGCATCTGATGCACCCAGCACCCCAGCAACACAGAGCCCAAGGAATTCATCTGGTCGTACAGTGCCACCAAAAACATTTCCAAAGATAAAGGTATGTATTTCTGAAACCATTGACGTAGAATTTATCTTAATTTTGGCTTTACAAAGGAATTGTTACTAAGCTCATGTAGCAATCTCCCCTTAAACTGTACATGTAGAAGTTGACAAAAAAAAATAGTTGCTCATACTACATGTAAGGCTACAAAACTCGCACAGTTACCACAAAATCAATTCCCTTTTCTACAGAGTAAAGCCCATTTACACACTTGAGACCTTTTGTGTGTGTGTGTGTGTGTGTGTGTGTGTGTGTGTGCGCGCGCGCGCGCGCGCGCGTGCGTGCGTGCGTGCGTGTGTGTTTTTTTTTTTTAATAGAGGTTTTACTGTATTTATAATTAGCTATTTATTTATTTATTTGTAAATTTATTTATTCACTGGTTCCCAGCGAAATTAGTATTAAATTGTTACAAAACTAACATAATTCAATTTGAATCCTGTCCAAATTCAACCTCGCAAATTTCAAGCACAATAATTAACAATAGATCCCTATTAGAAACAACAACAACAACTAAATTTCTTGACTTAAAAATCGATAATTTGTTAAACTGGAAAAATCATATTAAAGAAATTACCCCCAAACTAAATTCAGCATGTTTTGCTATTAGATCTATACACAAGATAGTAAATATCAATATCTCAAAAACAATATAATTTGCATACTTTCACTCGGTAATGAGTTTTGGAATAATGTTCTGGAGAAATTCCACAGATAGTAACAATATATTACTATTACAAAAAAAAATTAGAATAATAGTAGGTGTCAAATCTAGGGAATTGTGTAGGACTATTTAAAAAAAAACTACAAATAATGCCCATGGCTTGTCAGTATATTTTTTCATTAATAATCTTCCTCGTATGTAATGATGAAAACTTTGTAACTAATTCAACAGTTCATGGCATAAATACACCTCAAAAAAGTGACTTTCATACTCCATCAGCAAGTCTATTGTGCTATCAAAAGGAGTGCGTTATATGGCAGTAAATATTTTTAATAGCCTCCCTATCAATATAAAAAATGAAACTCAAAACATAAGATTATTTAGGGCCAAATTAAAGAAGTACCTAATTTATCACACCTTCTATTCTGTAGTTGAATTCATGACATTCAATAATGCTTCATGAAATTGATACTAAAACTTTGTGTTGTACTAGTAGACTATATTGTAAACCTCGTCTGTATATATTTTAACTAGACTGTGACAAAAATTAAGACTTTATAACAGTATTAAGTTTTTTGACTTGTTCCATATTCTAGCCGTGAAGCAATGTATGAATACCATGGAATGTTAATAAATACAAAACAATACAATTCATCTATTTATTTGTTTGTTTATGAGATGATATCTGTTCTGGAATGATGTGATTTTCCTTGACTTAGGTGTCCTCTGTAAGGCTCCAGAAACTACCAGCCAATAAATTACCTTTTAACAAATCGAAGAAAACAGAATCTTCAGAAGATGGAGAACTGGAAATAGGAATGTTACCTCCAATGTGGAGCCCCAATGATAGTCCTTACCTGAAGAAGTCCTCAACTGGATCCCAATCAGTTACTGCTGTCAGCTGGTCTTCAAAGTGAGTACTTTATTATCATTTGTTGAACATATAGCTGTTTAATTTATTTTAAGGTTTTATTTTATTGAGGAAATTCAATTCTATGGCTTGATTTGGTTTGTCTACTCCTAATTTATTTCCGATTTTAATAGTAAGTGGAATAAAAATGTAAACTTATTGACAACATTATAATATGAGCTTTAGCTTTTCCATTATTTGAAATATAATGAAAAGTATTGTAATTTAAATACAGGTATTCAGCATCCATGATATTAAAAAAGTAGCTTTGACGTTCTGTCTGTCTGTCTGTGGCTGAAGCTAGTGCGTGGTCTTCCATCCAGGCAGCTCGGTTCGATACCTGGCCAGGTCTAGTTGAAATTTGTGGAGGCAAAACAGATGCAAAGGGTTTTTCTCGAAGTTCTTTCGTTTTCCTCTGTCATCCAAGCAAAATTACATCTCCTCATTTCATATATTATTATCTGTAGTAGTTAAAAGTAGGCTAGAGTGACGTCTTGGAGGTAGTATGGGTTTCCAGTGCTCATATAGAGGGTGTCCCAACAAGAACGCCAGATTGAATAATGTGAATAAGTACAACAACAGATAACAGAGCAGAGAGCAGTGCTGCAAATCCAAAAATAACAAGACATTGTTGGGACATTGCGCCATTGTCTCCTAGTTATAAATTAATGGTTGAGCAGAATTTGGAGCCGGGCCCCCTGGCTTATAAGCCCAGTGCTCTACACTGTGCCATCATAGAGGACATCAGTGGATATACATTCACTATATCAAAATGCTTGTATACGTTCTTGGAGTCATTTTTGAAAAATATTCGAATTTATTCTGACTCATCCTGTATATAAAATTAACGCTAAACTGGAGAATTCCCACGGTATCTTTGAATTGTGAAATTTAAGTAAATACACTATCAACATTGCTCTGCCGTGAGTATTATCCAGTTGTTCGCTAAACTGGAGAATTCCCACGGTATCTTTGAATTGTGCTGTTACGTTTAGCACCAAATTTAAGTAAATACACTATCAACATTGCTCTGCCGTGAGTATTATCCAGTTGTTCGCTAAACTGGAGAATTCCCACGGTATCTTTGAATTGTGCCGTTACGTTTAGCACCAAATTTAAGTAAATACACTATCAACATTGCTCTGCCGTGGGTATTATCCAGTTGTTCGCTAAACTGGAGAATTCCCACGGTATCTTTGAATTGTGCCGTTACGTTTAGCACCAAATTTAAGTAAATACACAATCTTTCCAACATAAGAACACGACGTTGGTGTGTGGCGTCGTTGGAGGGAGAAATTTGTTTATTTTCTCTCTCTACCTCCTTCGTTCTGAACATTACTGAGAGATAGCACCACTGTTAGCTACAAGATATATTTGTGCAAATATATTGAAGTAGATTACGTGACTTATTACGTGACTTAGATGAGAGTCTCGGGACAAAACAGTTTTGCTATATTTCGTTTTTTATTAAATGTTAAGCACAGGAACGCCGTTTCGTAATTTTATTTAAGAAACAAGCCAAACAAATTATCTTTGCATCAAAAACGGATGCTCCCTGGACCAAATTATCGTATTTTATAATTGTTTGAATGCAACAGAAGCCAGAAGTCTTGCACTTGACTAATGCAGTGAATTATTTGAGAATATAGTCGCGAATTTTACTACCACCATTTCGATTGTGTTTTGTTTGGCACGGCTCGGTACGGCCCGGTGACTAGTGGCCAGCGAGTAACGTCGACTATCAACATTGCTCTGCCGTGGATATTATCCAGTTGTTCCAAAATTAATTATAATTATTATTTTTACTCTGAAGAACATTAGAATATTTGAAGCTGTTACACAACAGTGGCTTGTGAACAAAATTAGATTGTACTACTATATAAGGTGGGTCGAAAGTTGCTTTCTCCAATATTTGTTCTTAGGTTTCATTCTTGTTCACATATACACATTTTATAACTTGAATAAACGAATAGTCGGTGTAATAAGTGGTGTGTTGAGAAACCATGTTCGTGTGTCAACTGTTTTTTGATGTCTTATCTTGAAAACAGTCCTTGTTTTGCCGAAATGCAGTTATATGGCAACAGGATTCAGCACCACCTTATTTCGGTGTAGGAGTGAGGGACTTCTTGAACTAGCAATCCCATGAATGGAATTTTTCATCCAATTTCTCTCATACACACTTTCCATTTATGCAGTCTGTTTGCCCTGCCATGTGTGAGTAATGTTTTCTGCTTTCCATCGTGGCACAACAGAATGACCACCCAGATCATGTGACCTGACACCACATGATTTTTCGCTGTGGGGTATCCTGAAAAATGATGCTTCGAGAGATAATCGAGAACAGTCATTCATGAAAATCGATAAAAATCGTGAGTTTTGTTCTGACATCTGTAAATCATTGTCTAAACTTTGTGAGTTGTGTATTGAGAAACAGGGCCTCCATTTTGAACAAAATCTGTAAAGGAATGTGTAAAGGTAAAGGTATCCCCGTAACATGCCATGAAGGCACTTGGGGGGGCATGGAGGTAGAGCCCCATGCTTTCCGTGACCTCGGCAGTAGAATGAGGTGGTGTGGTCGGCACCACGCTCTGACTGCCTTTTACCCCTGGGAAAGACCCGGTACTCAATTTTGTAGGAGGCTGAGTGAACCTCGGGGCCGTTCTGAAAGTTTGGCAAAAGAAAAAATCCTGTCACCACCTGGGATCGAACCCCGGACCTTCCAGTCCATAGCCAGCTACTCTACCAACTGAGCTACCCGGCCGCCAAAGGAATGTGTAGTCAAATGTAAATTGAATGTAATTAAATGTAAGGCAGTGTTTGGGGAAAGCGACTTTTGGCCCACCTTGTATATCTGACAGTTCTTTGAATCACTTTAGAGAGTCACTTAGAAACCTTATTTGATTCCAGTGTTTCTTTATTGTGCTGTTTGTACTAGAAACAAAAGCCCACATGTCTGTAGAAATCATCTAGATTTTCAGAGGTTTCACTTTCATCATATTCCCTCAACGTGGATTGAAACATTCCACAAAACTTGACAAAATCGGTTTTTCTAGAAAGTACACCATACACTTTTCGTTTTTACTTGTGTTTCACTTTTTTTTTTTTTTTTATCATAACTAAGTCTTAATAATGTTGCCTATTCACACTACCAAGTGATTTGAGAGAATTATTGACATGTTTAACATTTTCAATGTGTGTTTTTTATTAGCACATTAAGATATCCCAGATTTCCGCTTCCTCTGTGCCTCATGAATCACAGTTATCAAAAGTGGGGTGATGGAAAACATTCCCAATCTCACAATCATCCATCTACTCTCTTTCCAGCTAAAGATTGAAGTAAATGTAAATAAATGCACGTGGCATAATGGTTCCTGATTGGCTATTGGACGCACAACGCCTCCAAACTAATGCTTGTCATCTTCTTCCTCATATTAAAATAGTTCCTTCTAAAATAATAAAATGCATAATATACATGGAATACGAGGGAATTAAACATGCTTATAAGAACACTTTCTTACGATTTAAACAACATTTTTATATTAGTAGTTTGACATTGCGTGTTAAATTATTGTAACGTGTATTATGGCAATGCGCATGCGTAATAGACATTAAATCCCTCCCCAAGATAACTTGCAGCTTCACAGAGCACATCAGCACAACTGGTTATATAACACAGTGCGAGATTCAGTGTTGTCAACCTCAAATAAATTTCTGTAGAATTAAAGAAATTCTCCACTCTGCAAAGAATAACATTTAATCACGAATCTACAGAAAATGAAAATCCACTATTCCCAGTAGAGAAATAATAAATATTAACCCTCTGTGAGCATTTTACGGGTTAGTTCAATGACTATGTTGAAATGTCTGCAATATATCAGACGGTGGCTGCCCTGTGTGCTCACTTGCTGAAAATAATGCGCCCTGGTGGCTGCTTTGGTAGCTAGCTTGCGATTGTGGAGTAATACATTTCGGTTTTGTTTACGTCTACTTCAATCTCTAGTTGGATATAGTTTAGTTATTAATCATATAGAGTACGTTTTTTAAATAATCAGTATGCACACTGTTGAAAACACATTTTCATGAAGTCATTCTTAAATTCAGCAAGAATTCATCAGTGATCATCAGAAGCATTTTTAAGTCCATCATTACTCATAGACACTCTTCTTAAATTCATTGATGCCCGTGAGAACTTTTTAAGTACTTATCGAAAATGTTTTTAAATTCATCAGTATTGGAACCATTTTAAATTAAACATTGTTCATCAGAGCTATTTTTAAATCCATGAGTACTCTTCATAACTGTCTTAAAGTTGCTAGTAAAAATTATTGATGGTCATTGGACTCGTTGAATTTTAAAAATGATGCATGTCATGTATTGTAGATGTGAGGTTTGTTGCTGGTTGCTCATGAAGGATGCTGTTGACATAATTAAGTTAATAAGAAATTATGGATTTTTTTTTTCGTCAAAAAGTTAAGCTGTTTATCGAAATCATAAGTGGGTTCTGAAATTGAAGACGTATGCCTATTTTTTATTTTATTTAATTACTTTGAAAGAACAATATGTTTGATCAAAAACCAGAATTAATTTAATATTATTATTTCAAAAAAACTGGTAGTTAGAATTTATAAACCAGTTATATTACCAGTTGTTCTGTATGGTTGTGAAACTTGGACTCTCACTTTGAGAGAGGAACAGAGAATAAGGTGTGTAGGAAAATATTTGGGGCTAAGCAGTATGAAGTTACAGGAGAATGGAGAAAGTTACGTAACGCAGAACTGCATGTATTGTTTTCTTCATCTGACATCATTCATTCATTCATTCATTATTAGCACTACAGCCCATGAAGGGCCTGGGCTTCCTTAATCAATAGAAACCATTCATCTCTATCTTGAGCCTATTGTCTCCATCTCTTGCATCCAACTCTCCGCAGATCATCCTCCACATCCTGAAGCCACCTCAGCCTTGGTCTTCCTTTCTTCCTTAATCCTCCTGGGTGTCCATATAATGCCCGTTTAGGTAATTGGCCTTCTGGCATACGTTCAAGATGTCCCAACCATATAAGTTTGCCTTTCTTAATGAAGGAAACTATACTCGGTTCTCCATACAGTTCCATTAGTACTTTATTTGTTCTACTTCTAAACTGACCATTTTCAAATTGGGGACCATATATCTTTCTCAGGACTTTTCTTTCCCAAACTGCTAGCATATTTTCATTATTTATTGTTAAAACCCAAGCTTCGCTAGCATATGTAACCACTGGTATTAGAATAGTTTTATAAATTATTTTCTTTGCAGCTCTGGATAATGAACCGAGTTTAAATAGTTTTCCAAGCCCAAACAGGCACCTATTACCTGCCATTATTCTTGTCTTTGTTTCTGACGATATATCATTCATATGACATAATTAGGAATATTAAATCCAAACATTTGAGATGGACAGGACATGTAGCACGTATTGGTGAATCTAGAAATGCATATAGAGTGTTAGTTGGAAGACCTGAGAAGAAAAGACCTTTTGGCAGGCTGAGTCGTCGATGGGAGGATAATATTAAAATGTATTTGAGGGAAGTATGATGGTAGGGACTGGATTAATCTTGCTCAGCACTGATGGCGGGCTTATGTGAGGCCGGCAATGAACCTCCGGGTTCTATAAAAGTCATTTTTAAGTAGGTAAGTAATGTCTAGGGATCCTATTTGTTCATGAGTAAAAATCTTAAATTTCGATATAAAAGTTCGATTAATTTCGTTTTTTTTTTTAACTTAGTTATTTAACGACGCTGTATCATCTACTTGGTTAATTAGCCTCGATGGGAGTAGTGATAGTGAGATATTTGGCGAGATGATGCTGGGGATCCGTTGTAGACTACCTGACATTCCCCTTACAGTTGGGGAAAGTGTCGGGGGGGGGGGACCCAACCAGGTAATCAGCCCAAGCGGGGATCGAACCCATGCCCGAGCGCACCTCCAGATCAGCAGGCAAGTGCCTTAGCCAACTGAAAGATATAACTTTTTGACTCTTGTCCTGCAAATACATTACTGAATATAACTACAGAGAGTAGAGTTCTGTATCAGCAAGGGATTCTTAAACATCGTGCATTTTAGCGAAACTTACAGTTACTTGGAGTTATTTTCGATAGTAAGTTAACGTGTAGCAACCATTTGAAAGACATTTCCGAAAAAGCTCGTAAAAGATTCTCCCTTCTAAAAAGACTAGCAGGAAAGAAATGGGGATGCTCTAGGAATACTTTGAACACTACATACAAAATGTGTATATAGCCAGTGCTGACATACTGCGGAGAAATTTTAATTACTTCACCTTTCATAAACGAAATAGAATATGTACAAACCCAAGCTCTCAGACTCATTACTGGTGGAATCAAAACAACTCCAATAGATTTTATGAGATTCCTCACTAATATTAACAGCATCAAAATGACAATAGAAGAAAAAGCACTGATTCAATATGAAAAACTTATCAGATTACCAGGAAACAATTGGCATTCATACAGCCCTCTCTGTAGATTGAAAACTCAAAAAAGTTTTATATCCATTGTTCAAGAATTAAAACAGAAAATCAATATCCCGAACTTAAAAGAAAACTTACAAATTAAACCAAACCCTTTAACTCTATTAAATATAGAATATAATCTAAATTTAACAGAAGAAATACTGAAATAATGAAACAATTGTCTTTAGAGACAATTAATATTAGGTACCCTCTACAAAACTGGCTTCATTTATACACCGACGGATCCTTGATCTCCAGAGAACAAGGTGCTGGTGCAGGTGTTACGTGCTGTCTCTTCTCACTTTATAGACCTCTTGGATACGGAACAACAAGTTTTGATGGTGAAATCATTGCAATAAGTGAATGTCTCAGGAATCTTCTATGCCACATCAATAAATTTAAGAATGTAGTTATATTGTTAGACTCCAAAGCAGCTATTCTATCAATAGTCTCTAAACACACATCTTCATCTCAAACAGCAGAAATAACTAAAATGCTCTGTCAATTAATATCACTCAATAAAAGAATTGTATTCCAATGGATACCATCCCATTGTGGAATCCTGGGAAACGAGAATGCGGATGCTTTAGCAAAGAAGGGCAGCACTGCTACTTACAGACCTGTTACTAAATCTACGTATTACTCTGTGAAAAGATTTTTATTAAATCTACATACTTAGACTTCAACAAACAAAATTTGATAACACAATCTCAAGGGAAAAAATGGAACTCTCTGCATCATAATCCACAGTTAATTCCAGATTTACCACGAAAATCGTCTGTAGCTGCATTTAGATTGGCAACAGGCCATGATTGTTTGACCAAACACCTGCATAGAATTGGAATATATCAGTCCCCTAACTGCCCACTGTGCAACCCAAACCAAGAAATGGATTCGGAACACCTCAAAATCTGTGCTTCAGTGGCTGGTCGTGATAATATCTTTGAAAAATATTGGAGTGCAAGAGGTCAAATGACTTTATTGTCAAACGCCTGGTATTAGAAAACAACAACAACAGTTTTATATCGGCACTTATCTGTTTAGAGAAAATTGTGTGACAGTTTTCTAATATACAGTCCTGCATTTACTAATTTCATTAGAGTGTGAGAAAACAGTCATGTAGTTGGCTATTAAACCACTAGATGTATGAGACTAAACTTAGAGCTCCAGTAAACATGGATGGGGAATTTAGACATGTTGTGAGAGCTAAGCTTTCAAGCCACGAATACAAATTAAGAAAACCTTCAGATCTAAAAAAAATGAAATGTGAAAAAAAAAATTATTATTGTTTTTAGCATGCATTTATTCGAAATAAGTGTTTTTGAAATAAATTTTTATTCAACTTTTTTTTTTACGAAATTTAAATTTAAAGTGCCCAAAAGATTTACTTATAGGAGGTCACATTGTTCCAATTAGATAGTCAAATTTTCTTTAAATTTATGATTATCTTCTGTTTTGCACTTATTTACACTAGACGCTCTCTAATCCGGCCCCTCGCTAATTCGCCCATCAGTAATCTAGCCTCCTCCTAGTGTACTTCCTGTCACTTCTACTGTAACAGTTTTCTGGGAAATTTGCACTGATGCCATATATTATATTGTGTTACTTATACACGCACTGGGCATATGTGGAATGTTATAGTTTCGCTTTAATATAATATGATAATATTTATTGTTAACAACATATATAACAGTTACAGTGTACCACCAGATTTCTGAGTTTCAATTTAGAAGTGGAAGTGGAGTGATTTGCACAGCTTATAACATTAAATTTAATGGCATCTTTAAGCACTCTCTGTAATTCAGCACTCTCGCTAATCTAGAATTCCCCTGTGGAAGGAATGGTCGGATTAACAAAAGCATACTGTATGTACTAAATTTTTAATTCAATATTCAAACCCTATTTCATTACAGAATTTCAAAACTAATGTTCAAACAATATTTCGAGTGAGTTTATTTTTAAATATAAATAAAATAGAATGTTCTGTGATGGCTATTAGTTCATATTATTCACAACAACATGGAAGTAGAGCACTGCAATTAAAATTTTTTGCTCACTTGTATTTGTTCAAAGATCTCACATTCGAGGTCATTTCCTTTGAGAGAAGAACATTTTCATGAAGCCATTCTTAAATTCAGCAGGAATTCATCAGAAGCATTTTTAAATCGAGCATTAGCTGTTCCTTCTTATACCTGCACCCCCCTCCAAACTGTACACACAAGAAAATAAAATATTAAATAAAGTATGTAAGGGAATATATAATATAGCCATACAGATGTTCGACAAGTTTCAGTATATTTTAGTGGTATTGTTACGATATTTTCAACTAATTACTAATTGAGGCTAAATAAGGAATGTTGGTTTGTATTAAGAAGTCAGGGGGAGTGGCACAGTACAGATCATTCCATTGTGCATGTTGTAGTATAGCAACTAGCGGTGAAGAAAACATTTATCTTCTGCTCTCATTAGCTTGTTAATGTGCCAATTGATATAAACAGGAATAAAAATGAAATGTAAACACTTAGTATAGACTTTCGAAATATAGATTACTGGTGCAAACTTTCAATAATAAAATTTGTCACTTTGTGTTGAAAGTCATTAGTCGAACGTTTGTGAGATGGACAGTAGCATCTTTCCCTTCACTGTTGGTAGAGTGTGTTACAATCGATGACCAGTGTCATGTAATGTTTCTTTTGTGAGAACCCTACACTGTCTGTTTTGTTTCTTAAGCTGAACACTTTTCCCATTGCCTGAAATTTATTATAAAGATTATGGATTGTTGTACGCGAGTCCACACCTGTGGAGTAACGGTTAGCGCGTCTGGCCGCGAAACCAGGTGGCCCGGGTTCGATTCCCGGTCGGGGCAAGTTACCTGGTTGAGGTTTTTTCCGGGGTTTTCCCTCAACCCAATATGAGCAAATGCTGGGTAACTTCCGGTGCTGGATCCCGGACTCATTTTCACCGGCATTATCACCTTCATCTCATTCAGACGCTAAATAACCTAAGCTGTTGATAAAGCATCGTAAAATAACCTACTAAAATAAAAAATGTTGTACATGACGGAAATTTTTACATCCAGGAATCATTTTTCAAACGACCTTCGTATTTGGCTAGGAGACTGGGTTAACACATATGAATCAAATATATTACACGTTATCAATAGTAAATATTTGATTAGCCATTATACAGTTTACACTTTTTCATATCACTTTAAATGCACAAGAAAACACCGTATAATGCTTGTAGTTTGTTCCGTGTTACTTGCCAGTCATTTGAAGACTGATTCATTGAGTCAGGACGAACATGTGCATGCTTGCAGCATCGCCTTTTTCGGCCCACTGTTCCTCACCACGAGTGTGTCAGCAGCACACCCCGTCACTGCTGTCCACACATCATCCGATCACTCTTTACAAATGGTGAATTTATGTGATACTAATTGCATACATCTACTCAAATCATAGTTTGTTTATAATTTAAATCAGAATTACTACTTTTTGGAGTTTATTTGATAAAAATGCCTTTTGTGTTCATACAAAAGAAAACGAAACTGTGTTTTCTAATGTGGATGCACAGTAAAAACTTTCATTTATGCCTTTTGAATGATCTAAAGAAAATGAACTGTGAACAGGAGTGCCATTTGCAACGTGGTGCAAGACTTGAATTGTTACAGAACATTTAAAATAAATATGTGCCATCTGGATGTTGCCAGTCTGTAATGTGATTGTTGCTAGTAAAGAAAGCAGAAGAGTTATCTATTTAGATTTCTTTCCATGAATAATAATATATTGTCATAAAATCATCCGAAGTGTATTTATATAATCACTAGTTGGTATGCAAAGGTGTTTTAAAATGTAAGGAATGATTTTTTCTGTTTTAAAACAGATGAATGCAGTCTGGTAAAATTAATATGGTTTATGGAGACATATTTATTATGATATTATATTACAGACAACAGTGAAAGAGTGCACTGCAAAGCAGCGTTGACAACATGGTCATAAGTTATGCATAGAAATTGAATTGTTTATAAAGTTCAGTTTGTTTTTTTTTTTCTATCTGCGGATCTCTTTCCTTTTCATTCCTACCCATAGTAGCACATGTAAAGTGATGGTAATATTGTTAAATCTTCTTTCTATCATCTGATATTTTCTTTTACACTGAACTCTTCTCCTGTTCACCCTTCCTTCCAGTGCATCCTTCAGAAGGCAGTTTCTTCTCAACCAGTGACCCAGCCAATTCCTTTTCCTCTTTCTGATCAGTTTCAGCATCACTCTTTCTTCACACACTCTTTCTAACAAAGCTTTGTTTCTTATTCTGTCTGTCAATTTCACACGTTCCAACCTTCTCCATATCATATTTCAAATGCTTCTAGTCGTTTCTCTTCACTTCGCCGTAATGTCCATGTTTCTGCCAAGTTTGCAGTTTTTCTTGGGAAAGGTAAATGCTGCAGCTTCCTGTTGCTTTCCTCACACCACTTTCTGTTTCGCATCTTGAAAGATGCCAGGGGGCCCCAGTGTGGAGGTGAGGAGAGTGGATTTAACTAATTAGGCCCTCTGGACTTCACCGAAATTCACCGCAAGGATTAAATATCAGTTCTATCAGGGTTTTTTGACCCGATCAAAGACCAGGAAATCCCAATTAGCCTTTTTGAAAGCAGTCATTTCAAAATTGATATTTTTTAGTAGAATGAAAATCAGTGTCTGTTGTTTAAAAGAAGTCTTGATTCTTTCACTTACTGAACAATAACTGTCATTTTCATAAGAAAAGTCATCCTGTGATGGAGAGATACTGGATAGTTGCAGAACAGGGATTAGATATTTGACCAGTCAATGTCGAGCATCCGACTGAATGTTCGACCTTCAATCCGTTACCCCTAATGTTTTGCAGGCTAGACAACACCAGGTGCACCTCATACACGCACACTGATATTTTCTGAGTACACAAATGGAGTAACAATTGAAAGAAATTTAATTTGTTTAATTAAAAAAAAAAGTGCTTAAAAAAGGCCTACAGTTGATTGGTCACTCTAATACATTTAACTTTTTTATTAATTTGAACTTTCAGTAATTTCATAACCATTACATAATAGTACATTATGCAACGAGCCTATAATGATAGTAATTAAGACGCAAGTATGTTTGTTTATGAAACGAGCACAAGCGAGTTTCATAATTTTCATACGAGCGTCTTAATTACCATTATAGACGAGTTTCATACAACTTTTTATGCTCGACCATATTTCTAACTTGAAATTATTCAGAAGTATTCATTTTATTTGTATCTAACTGAAGAGCGGAACTGACCTTGTGCAATACCTCGTAAATTGTGAGATGTGCGCAGACGCAAAAGTATTGATTTTTTCCGAGAAACAGATCTCCACATTGACCTTGATAGCCTATAACCTACAGAGTAAACTAAATATTAACCTTGATATAACATTGAAATTAAATTAGACATTGAAAAACAAGATGACAAATTGAATTTATTTGAATATTATTTACAATTAACGCTAATTATTATAGTAACAGAACATAACCTTCTGCGACAGTATTGGATTTCCAGCCTCTGTGACGTTTCCCTCGTCTTTCGATTGCATATCTGAGAATAATCGAAAACCTGAACTTTAATGAATAGGTGTACTTTAATGACATGCATTAAAGGACTGCTACCAGGTGTATAATTACTACATTTCGGCATGGTCGAGCATAAATGAATTATTGAACACTGACAATAGCAAAGGAACTAAGGATAATACATAATGTGAAATATGGTATGTTAACAAATGAAAAAATAGATTGCTATTAATTACAAAACAAAAGAGTAAACAATCCATTCTAACATTTATACTTTAAACTCAAAATGTATATCTAAAAAAAGTAGTTGTATAATGCTTTTTTAATTACTATAAGCAGATGCATTATTATTTAATTAAGAAACCTTTTTAAGAAGATACAATGTTATTTTAACAAAAAAAAAAAATACTTTCTGGCTCCTAATGGTTGTAGTTTCACGCTGCATGTTATTGGCGATACCCAACTGTGATACTTTGATGGCTCAATGTAGTCTGCGTTTTATATCCCATAGCTGTATACCCACAGACAGAGAAACAAATCACACAGTCATTAACCCGAACACTGAGGCAATCTTGACCATATATACAGTGTAGTTCTACCAAGCAATACATTAAGTTTAAGCAGCTACCATCCAATGAGGAAGGACTGTTACATTGTATTAAATGGTTTTGACCAATGAGGACATTGGTTTTGTAGGTACTAATGAATATGATGGAATGCACATTAACCATCTTCAACCATTTTAACCGTCATATTGCTGTATTCTTGTTCATAGCTTGACTTCTTTTTCTATGAGCTGTGATGTTTAAAAAATAATTTAATTCAAGTCTACATATGTTTTACAATGTAATTATTTAATTGTGCATATATTCTAAATATTAAATTGAAAAAAAAAAAAAACTTTAGTAAATTATTTAATGCATAGCTACTTTATTTCCAGTTTCATTGTATGTATAAATTTTAATATCAAGGGAAAAAATTACTCTGTGTCTGGAAAACGGCGAAATGTCAGGGAATTAGAAAATAAGATTTGGTAAGATATCTTATTTAAAATTCAAGTACTGTTTTGATAAAAGTCTTTGCAAACTTTAGAAGTTTTATAAGCCAAATTGCATAAAAATTGGGCTATGGCGAAGTGTAGTTCTTATTCCTTAATTTTTAACCTTATTATATAGCAGCTCATGATATGCGATTTTTTTTTGTGTGCCAAGGTTGGTCACTTTTCATGGAAGACCCTAAAGCTGGGAGGCCTAAGCCACCATTGTTTCACAGCATATAAAGAAGGAACCCAGTCCCTAGATGAATGGGCTTCTAATAAAATTTAATGTCCATTCATTCCCAACATCAAAATTCAGTTCTGAATGTCACCCACTGGGCCCATATGAATGGTCTAACTGCATGTGGATTTTTCCCAATTGTAACCATCCATTCTTTGTACCTTTCATTTAGAGAACTGCTGCTTCATTTGTCTCTGAATTTCCCTCAGCTGCATTCTTTCTGACTACAGCAGTGTACTACTAGTCTACGGTGCAATCTCTGAGATAAACATGATTTTAACATTATTTTCTAAGTTTGCTTGTGCTGCTGTCAATTAGTGTTAATTTCCCTAGAAATACTGTTTGTCAGTTAGGAGAAAGATTCTGCAAAGAGATAAATGTCCTTGGGTGTTGTGACTGCCATTGATGGGTGTCAACTCACCTCGTCTAGAAAGTACAAATCAAAATACCAAGAGAGCAACAACTTGTGACAATCTTCCAAGGAAGGTTCTAGTGAGTCTAAGGGTGACTTTCTCTAATTCTGAGGTTAACTCATTCACTGTAAAACATGTGTACAATATAAACGCTACACTTAATTGGAAGTAGTGGAGGAAATGTAAAAGGACTGGTAATGCCATCATTTAATGAGATCTACAGATAAAACCAAAACCATGGCATTTAGAGGTCAAGATCATCTAAGATACAATATACAGGGTAGAAGTGAAATAATCCTGCAGGGCGTTAGAGTACACTTAAATGAATAGAAAACCTATATTACGAATAATTTCAAGGGAAAAATTGTTCCGGGACCGGGTATCGAACCCGGGACCTTTGGTTAAATGTACCAACTGAGCTACCCGGGAACTCTATCAGACACTGATCCAATTTTTCCCTCTATAGCCACAGATCTCAAAGTGGGCTGACAACCGTCAAGCAACCAACATTGAGTGCACACTAACTCTGACTTAAATTGTGTTTTTTTTTTTTGTTAACGAACAGTGACATGTATTATGCAAATCATGTTCATTATTATGTTGGTTGCTTGATGGTTGTCAGCCCACTTTGAGGTCTGGGATATAGAGGGAAAAATTGGATCGGTGTCTGGTAGAGTTCCCGGGTAGCCCAGTTGGTAGAGCGTTGGTACATTTAACCAAAGGTCCCGGGTTCGATACCCGGCCCTGGAACAATTTTTCCCACAAAATTATTCAAATCAGCTTTACAGGGAGTTATACCTGAAAGCTTGATTTGCAATCTGTATTACGTTTTGCGACTAAATGTACGGTTAATTAGAAAATTGAGTTGGAAGTTTCAGCACTCTGGCAACATTGCCACTAACACACTGCTCTTTCTTCTCGTAATACAGATATAAGAGGTCAACGAACTTAGGTCTGTCTTAGGGGAAGCATCTTCCGCCTCCCTCTCTGGGTACAAGGTTACAATCTGTTTGCATCATTCAGTGGCTTGAAATTAGTGGTTTTTAAATTAAATTTTCACGAACCGTCCAAGTTACTGAAATACACCAGAGGGATAAATGATTCTTTATTAGATTTTCTATCGATATCACAGTCCTTCTGGCAATAGTTACCGAATAAGAGTGTGTTAAACATTTGGGAAATATGAGGAAACTATGAATTTTTCACCTATATGGTATTACACTTTTTTTGTTACATACAACATGAGCTATTCACTCTGAAAACCTGCAGGGTTATTTCACTTTCACTCTGTATGTATTTACTAATTATGGGTACTTAGCTATTCATCCATATGAAGTCAATCAGTGTACCGACAGAGTTGTTGCCCAAGGTGCTACATAGGAGGCTGGTCTATGCCAGTGGTATTCAATCTTTTTTTGCTAGTATACCCCCAAATTGCATTGCAGTTATGTAAGAAATAACAAAAGACTGTGATTGATGTTGTATGTAATATATATATATATATACACAAAGCTCTCTAAATTTTTACAAGTCACAGACATGAAAAATATAACTTTCAAATCCTCCATGACTTTACAACAAACTAGGTTAAAATTATATAACACGTTAGCAGTACCTACACTTCTGTATGGATGCGATATCTTGACTGTGAAATGAGGCAGATCAAGAATCACAGCAGGGAAACAGCTAAATACACATGGCAGGATCACAAACATAATGAAGACATTTATAGTGAATTAAAAACTGGACCCGTTTTGACAAAAACTAATATACAAAACCAACTGGATCCGACATGCACGGTGAATGACTAGGGACAAAATTCCACAGTTAATTCTCAAATACAGACCACAGGGCAGACGAAATCAAGAACGTCCTCAGAAGAGACTTCTGGATGACTGAGGCCAGAATTTGTAATACCCCCCATTTTCATGATATGTAGTTCGTGATAATGCTGTCATCTTATGACATGCTTTAGGTGCCTCACATTCCTTCTGGAATTTTTCTCCTAGCTGGCATACAGTACCTTCACATATTGTGTTAGTTTCACCAGACTGCATTAATTCATTTAAAAATAAATATAATTTTTCTTTGCCTTTTGAACTATGATTTTTTTTAGGGCTTGTCCATCGTCAGTGGTGGGACATGTTAACATTAGACAAAATAATTGTTAAAATGAAGCTTTGTTTCTTATTATTAATTATGCTGTATTGTACATAATTTTAATCTTCTGCTCAGTTAGTGTTGTATATAATGCATAAAATATAAGTTTGTATACATGTCACTGGTGTGACAAAATATGGAAAATTTAAACATACAACATGCTTGTATTTTATTGTTCTTTTAAACTAAAAAAATTACACTAAATTACATTAATATGGAATGAAATATTAATTATTTTTCTACCTCGCTGAATAATTAATTTTTGAAAATATACAAGAATTACCAACTACCGAAAGTGTCAGTGGTGTAATTTTTGCTGTTTTTTCTTCTTCACATTATGGTTACAAACATTGTGAATAAATTGAAAATTCATTTGAAGTTAATGGATATATACCACCACAAATAGTACTCTATATTACTTAAGTTAAATTAAGTTTGATTAGAAAAAACATTTTTAGGTTATGTGCAAATATTCTGGACGTTTTCTCATGGACAAGCCCTTTAGCGATAACAGGTAGCATTGTCAGCTCTCTGAACAAGCATGATTACAGTATTATTGTGAGTAACCAGGTATGCATTGATAAATGAATTCAAGTGATGTTAAGGCTTATTGTCCATATTGTCCTGATCCTATCCAACCTGAACATAACCTTGACCCTGCCCTTGCTGCCTTCACCAACGCACACTTTGCAGGAGTGTCATTGGAAAGAAGACAACTAACGAACCCTGCTCAATACGCTGTGTCGGTGTGATGGGGCTGATACCATCGCTGCAGTGTCGGGTGTGCCTGTGCCTGTACCACCCGGAGTGTGTGGGGCTGGGCAGCATCTCTGAGACCATCCACAGTTATGTATGCAAGGTTAGTGTGTAAAGGGCCTACAGCTAATGCATCATTTTTATATGTATTACAATGCTAATTATTCATATACAGAGTGTAACTAAATATGCAGGACTCAATCAAGTATAGATATTCTTCTCTGTAACTTGGAATGAATCAGTATGTCGTAGGTGTTCATGCACTCTGTGAAATGTTTTTCTTATTTCAAACATATCTGACAAATAAATGATGCAATAACTAAAATTAATGACGATCTGGACTCAATCTGGACATAGACACGGAAATTCCGACTTAAACTAAATCCAGAAAAATCACAGTCAATCATTGTGGGCCATTCACGTTTGTTAAGCACTATTACCATATCAAATTTGTCCCCGATTAAAATATATGGCACCGAAATTCCGTTCAGGTATTTATATGGATAAAAGTTTAAATTGGAAAATTCAAGTTGCAGAAACCTGCAAAAAAGTATTCTCATTAATCCACTCGTTTAGGCAATTGAAGAATTTTCTACCCTTTTCCATGAAAAAAAATGTTAGTGCAAACACTCGTGATGCCCCACTTCGATTACTGTGATATTCTGCTTACTGACCTAAGCGTTACTTCGGTGCAGAGACTACAACGTGTTCATAATATGTGCGTCCGTTTCGTCTGCAATATTCGCCGGGCTGATCACGTAACACCATCACTTGAAATGTTGTCCTGGCTCCATCTAGAAGATCGTAGGAAAATCCACTGTCTTTCCCTTCTCTTTCACATATTGCATTTCTCCACTCCTGTCTATCTTGCGTCTCGTTTTCAAAATTTATCCACCCATCATAACCTAGACACTTGATCACAACACTCCTCAATATTATCCATTCCCTCCCACCGAACATCCTCATATTCATCTTCTTTCACTGTGGCTGTTCCTCGGCTTTGGAATTCCCTACCGAGTAATGTCAGGGACTGTCAGACATCAAACCAATTTAAGAATAGGCTAACGCAATATTTTTCTAACAATTCTTGTTAACAATAATAGCTGTTTCAGGTTTCTCAGTGTTTAATGGTAATATATATCACAGATAAATATCTAAATTATCTTATTATTATTATTATTATTATTATTATTATTATTACTATTATTATTATTATTATTATTATTATTATTATTATTATTATTATTATTATTATTATTATTATAACAACCATTTCTTACCAATGTTTATTATTGTCACACTAACATTACTTATCCAACTTTCATTATTTACTTTCATGTTGTTTTATGGTCTAGATATTAATGTAATAACTATGTAAGCAATTGTATTCAATTAGAATTAGAGTCTGGCTGGGCGGAAGAGAAGGCCTACTCGCCTTAGCTCTGCCAGATTAAATAAATAAATAATAATAATTATTATTATATCTATGGGAAAAACATTCCCTATACAGACATTCTTGTTTAGCTGCATTCAGAATCTGTATAGTCAAATGGAGGAAAATCCACCTTATTGTTTGGGGCACTCATGTGATGTGTTGCTACTGTTGATGTGGCTGTGTGTGATGTAATTAGTAGATATGTCAGCTTGATCCTTCTGCAGGAGTGGGAGCCAGAAGAAGACAAATAATCATGTTCAATACATTGCATAGTCATAGTACTTTAACCACTGTGGATTAGGCAACTGGTTTAAAAGTCCACTGTCAGGACATCTTAAATAAGAGATCTTTGAAGTTATACAGGGTGATTCATGAGGATTTACACAGTCAGCGCATCTGGCTACAAAACCAGGTGGTCCGGGTTCGAATCCTGGTCGGGGCAAGTTACCTGGTTGAGGTTTTTTTCCGGGGTTTTCCCTCAACCCAATACGAGCAAATGCTGGCTAACTTTCGGTGCTGGACCCCAGACTCATTTCACCGGCATTATCACCTTCATTTCATTCAGGCACTAAATAACCTAGATGTTGATACAGTGTCGTAAAATAACCCAATAAAAAAACGAGGTTATACTTTCCTTTATGGAGCTTATTTCTGAAGACATGTTGAGCAAAAAATTTCATATAAACATAGTTCCTATTCTCAATATTTTCAGAGTTACAATAATTTAAAGTTGTTTGTAAAATACGTTTTTTTCTTTAGTTTGAAGGTAAAAGAATAATACAGATAGAGAATGAACCATTCAGAAGTATCATTTCTTTAATTGGCAAGTATTGTGAAGCTAAAAATGTGCTGTGAACTCCTTAGTTGCCTCATACAGACATCTTTTCCTATTTTTAACTAGAAAATTACATTATTCTTACACTTATCACAACAATTATTATAAATCACACCACTTCCACCGACTTAATTACTTGCAGTTCAATTTTGCATCCTAATTTACAGTCTTGGAGAGTTTACAACACATTTTAAAAAATGTTGCCGTCCGCTTGAGTACACTTGGCCGCACGCTTGTGAACGGCACTCGTCGCTCTACGTAACTGCATACGGCTATCTTTGATTTCTGTAGAGCTCACGCTGGCTGCTGACTGCACGTTGACCAAGATCACGTGTTCACAGCAATGCGTTCCAATAACGAAGCGTAACTCTGTAAATATTGAGAATGGGACCCATGTTTATATGACATTTTTTGCTCAGAATGTCTTTGGAAATAAGCTCCATAAAGGACTGTAAATCCTCGTGAATCATCCTGTATGCGAAATAATATGAAGAAAATGTGTTCTAATATATTTATTTGATATTATGTCATAACATGCATTAATCTAGAAAGTTACATCAAAGTTTGGGCGTAAATATTCCAATATTTCACTTGATTTCGTTATTGTATGAAATATAGTAAAATATATTCATTGATGTTAATTATGTAATGTTACAATAGAAGATGGCAGAGGATTCACAGAATCTTTATAATAATTTCTTGGAAAATTTAAGGGAATATTAAAGACTGAAGTAATCAAAGCTGAGAGAGTACCATATAGAGAAAATCAAAACTTGAGTGGGATTTAATTGACTATTACACGATTAGAAGAAAGTATTTAAAGATTGGAAGAAATAAAGTACTCTGTTACAATAAAATATTAATTGACTTCTGAAGTAGAAAACTGTCTTGAAAATATATTTTTGTATCATCTCATCATTACAAATATTCTGCTAGATGGCAGTAGTGTGTTATGATGAGCTGTTCTCTTGTTACCAGTTGTGCCAACTATACACTCTTCATTGAACTCTAGGAATGATTACTAGTCAAGAAGGCTTTGATGATTCAATTATTCAGTTTCATTTTTATTAAAACAGTTGCATTCCACTTCAATTATCAATATATATTAAACAATCTCTGATACATGACTATCCATAATCTCATACAGCAGAAGCTATAACATAACCTAAATAATATAAACAAGATAAATGATAGAAAAGTTCTAATTAAGGATGATGAAATAAACATGAATCATTTTGAAAGGTACAATTATTGAAAGTACAATTTTGGCAAGCAAAGGAACAAATGCTTTGGAGATGATAAAAATTGTAGGATAAGCAGTCATGATTAGTTGAAACACGTCTTTCCATACCATTTTATTGGTTAAAAGTAGTATGACATAGTAAAAGTATAATAGCCTTGGAAACTACTCAATCAATAATGACCAAATTTTCTAAAAATCTGTATATGTGTGTCTTACATATGGCACATGCATTTCATTCTGATTGAATGAATTGTTTAGCTATATTGATGAGTTCTTCGAAATTACGTTTTTTTTGGTAACTCTAAAGATTGGCTTTTAATGTACGTACCTTTCCTCAAAAACTATTATAGAGATGGGTTAATAACTATCACACGTTAGAAGCCGTATTCTGAAGAACGGAAAATCTCATATCTTCATTACCATCATATACAAAAATTATTTCTAATGTTCAACATTTCCAATAAAAAAATACGTTTTTAGTATATTTAACATGTAGTATGAATTCATTCTTAAGACGTATCAATATGACTGATTGTCACTTGGTGTAATACAGTTTAATAAGCATATGCGCAAAATTATAATCAAGTCATCTCTACAGAATAGGTATCTCAGCTTCACCCATATGTGTCCTGTGTAACGATCCAGCAGAAATGAATGAAGACCACTTGAAGACCTGTGAAGCATTAAGATCAGAAGAAACTACAATTCAAAAGTATTGGAAAGCACGACTGCTAATGGCTTCATTGCCAAATGCAAGGCACTAGACAACAACAACATAATCAAATTGTAATTTCCGAGAAGAGAAGAAACATTGAAGATTGCAGAATGTTGTTTTGAGAAAAATTGCAATTAAGATAAATTTTATTATTGATGCTATGTAGTGTAAAATACTTCAAAACATGCCATTTACAATGCATAAATGATACTTTAATGAACTACCGTATTTCATTGCATAATCATCGTATTTTTTATTACTTTTTTTTTGGCGTAAAAATATACGGTGCGACCATTATGTGAAGAATAAATTAAAATGGTAAGGATTGGTTGCGTCAGATTTTAGTGATCAGCTTCCATGTAACAGGGAAGTCTGCGACAAACAGGGCCAAGTTGCGTGATTCGTAGCAGAAGAAGAATGAGAGGGAAGGAGGAGAACTGATATTAGTGTGGGATGCTGGAACTGTAACGTGAATAATATCTTAAAAAAATAGAAATTACTGTGGTGTAATTGAATTAAAAATACTTTTTTATGGACTAAAAACATTCACAGTATTCTTGAATCACTTATTATTATTTTATCCTGACGTTAGGCAGTAGTCAAAACTTAATTCCAAATTGTTCTAGTTTTTCAGCCATATATTGAAGAAACCTGCACTTGCACTTCGTAGGGTACAATTTTTTTTTATCACAAGTAACACTTTCTCCAAGATTATAACATTGTAGGCCTATAAAATTCTTTATAAATGTCCCATATAGAAGACATAAGAGCAGCTTTTTGGTACATATCGTACACACAGAAGGTGTAGAAGGTGAAACAATGGAATGACTTTAAATTACTGGTAATGATTATCTTGTTAACCAAGCTCTAAAATGAACATAAGTCATTTTCAGCTAATGTTACAAGACCAAAAAGGTCAGCTGTGTAGAATAATTGATATGTTGCGAGAACTGCACTAGTTTCACTCACTGTGCAGGCTTCTTTTTAACATCTTTTGGCATTCCTGTCCTGATGTTGTCTGTCATGCTTCTTCCCCTGTCACGTGGTAGCTATTATAACGTTCATTTTCGGCTTGCCCTTCAAAATTTCTCTAAAGTTTCTTCAGTGGAGTGAGACAAGTGGCCAACTGGCTTGGAGCTCACATATTCAGTTTTTCTCAGCCACCAAACTCCCTTACAAAGACGCGTTTTCGCGTACCCTCTGTCGTTTTTATATTACTGTACTCATCTTTCTCAAAGGAATTTGGAGAGAGAGCTATTACTAACCTCTTGCAAATTGTCCAAACATTAAGACTTGTACTCTATTTTTGTAGGCGGTAGGGCATTTTTTCCTTTGCCTAAGCTATTTATTTGCTTACTTTATGGCTAACAGTCCTGTCCTGTATATTCCATATATTATTTATCTGTTTATTTACGTATTTATTTATTTATTATTTTTTTTATTTTATTGTATTTTTTTTTTCATTACAGATTTGTCCACTGCTCACTCCAGATATCCAGGAGACATTTTTTCTCACTTATTTTATTTGTTGCCCCTCATTATTGTATCACATTGTCCTATTATATTACAGCTCTGGTGTTTGCTTTAGATGTATTTTAATGTTATAGTTACTCTTCGAGATGCCCAGCTGTTAGTAATTTTCTTAATTTTTATTTGGAGTTTCCACAGTGCTGTAGCTTGCCTTAACCAAATATAATGTTACCAAAGTTTAACACAAAATTAAAAAATAATTTATGCAGTAGATATAACAGTTCTGTCAGGTTGCAGTCCTCTTCACATCCTTTAGCCTTGTCTCTGTTGGTCAATATCTACCTTTTCTTCCTTCCATTTCACTCTTTTACAAGGTTTTTTCAAACTGTAATGCTTGTGTAGACATAATTGTGTGATCGTACTTCTATTTAATTTTTAGCGAATAAATGACGCTATAGATAAATTGAACGAAGACATTGACTCGATTGTGACATGGACAAAGAAATTCCATCTTAATATCAATCCTGGAAAGACACAAGCAATCATATTAGGACACAAACGGCAAACCGACGCTGTAAAGCACCTCGACATTTCCCCCGTTAAAGTAAGTACAGTGCATATCCCTTTCAGTTCTTCAGTAAAAAATCTTGGCATTCACATGGATAATAATCTCAACTGGGACATGCAAATCACAGAAACCTGCAGAAAAGTATATTCTATTATTCATGTGCTAAAAAGGATAAATGTTCATCTTCCCTCTTGCTTAAAAAAGTCCCTTGTGCAGACACTTGTATTTCCCTATTTTGACTATGCTGACATTTTACTGACTGACCTTTCCAGCGACAACAAAACGAAACTTCAACGTGCTCTTAATTTGTGTGTACGTTTTGTAAGCAATGTTCGTAAATATGATCACATTACCCCATCCCTGGAAGCAATAGGTTGGCTTAAACTAGATAAGAAAAGAAATTTACATTCACTTCTCCTTCTCTTCGAAATCTTGAACTCTTCTATTCCTTCGTACCTGTCGTCTCGCTTCACTTACCTTTCTTCCCACCACAATCTGAACACACGCTCTCGCCATGAAACAATACTAACAATACCATCCCATCGAACCTCCTCATACTCATCCTCTTTCACAATAGCCCTGCCAAGACTCTGGAATTCGTTACCTGCTGGCATCAGGGACTATCGAAATAAAATTGAATTCAAATGCAAACTTACTAGGCACTTGGTCAGTAATTGAGACTCGTTCAGACATGGTTTCTTGTAAATAGTTCTCTTAATCTATCACGAAATATCTCAATATATGGTAATTTCATCACTATAGAATTTTGTTATTGTAGGTTTAATTTGTAATTTAGTAAATTCAAAAATATTCTTTGTTCTTAATTTCTATGATAAAATGTCTAGCTTTCATTAATCAGGTATTCTTGTCGTACTTTAATTTTTATTGTGATTGTAATTGTAAATTTAATATTAATTGTAATTTATTGTTCATGTTATAGTTGTAATCCCCTGGTAGAGGGGCAGAGAAGGCCTGACGGCCTTATCTCTACCAGGTTAAATAAATAAATACTAAATACTAAATACAGTCCAGTTTAGACGTGTTCATCATCTCCTATGGCAGTTGTAGTGTTCCTATTTTTTCTTCTCATATTTCTACCATAACCCTTAATGTTCTTTCAATAAAATTGTTGTAAGTCCAATATAACGCACCTGTCGGGAAATATCTGTGGTACTCAGAAACCAGATATTATGTTCTAAAGTTTAGCTGTTCTCTTTCCAGCTAGAGACTGAAGTAGATATAAACTAAACGGAAATGTATTACACCGCATTCACATGTGGTACTCAACTGCAGACAACATTTCAACACGAGATAGGAACACATTCATTAAACTAAGAAAACAACCTGTAATATGCTCACATAGAGTTAATAACATAGCAAGAGAAGGATATTAGCTGCAGAAAGAATTGAAAACGTGTAAGATCACCCTATTTTCTCTACTGTTTAAAGGATTTCCTTCTTAAAAATACGAGATGCAGAGGGCTGGTTAGTTTCAATTGAACTGTGTTATCGGCTGTTGGCTGTGTTGTACGAAGAAGGTCATGTGAGCTTGGGACTTCCACATTTACAGTGCATGTGCGTTGTTATAGTGTGTGTTGCAATAATTGGATACTTAACAGCAGAAAGGTGCTAAGTGCCAAAATTAAAAAAAGTGTGGTATTTCACTAGAATGTTGCAATTTGCCAAGGGGCATTTACATATCAACAGAGCTAGGTCCACAGAAGATTGTAGAGTGTTATTAAGACCTCCAAAAGATGGCAGTGATGCTAAGTTACCAGGACTCTCTCATAATAAAGGTGCAATGTGCCATTCGTTTTGATTACCCTCCATTGTTTATTTGTCGTGTTAATAGTGAAGTTATGGCAAAAGGCATTATTGTTTATACAGGGTGTTAAAAAAAGTATCCAATATTTTAGGAGGTGATAGTATGCATCAAAACAAGAAAAAAAATGTCTAATAAACATGGGTCCTACAACATACTTTCTGAGATCTGAACATTTGTTCATAGGAGGTGCTCAATGTGACGTCCATTCATGGCAATGCATTCCTCTGCCCTTTGGTGTAAGGAATCACACACTCTTTGAAAGTAACCTGGTTGTTCTTGATAACCAAAAGTCTAGGGGATCTAGGTTTGAGGAACGAGCAGGCCAAGGTGTGGGGCCTCCCCAATCAATCCAGCGGTTCTGAAATGTCAGTGTCAGTTGTTCATGCTCATTGCAGAAAAAATGTGCTGTGTGGCATAATGCATGAAGCACATCTGTAGTCTTTGCTGACATGGCACATACTCCAGCAAGGTTGGCAATACATTAATTAGAAAGTTCTGATAACGAGCCCCAGTTAATCTCTGTGGTAGCACGTATGGCCCTATTAATCTATCACCAAGAACACCTACTGATAAATTGACTGAGAATCGGTGCTGATGCCTTGTTTCTTCAACTGCAAGGGAATTTCCATCAGCCCACACATGCTTATTACGAAAATTCACAACACCATCTCTGCTGAACCCCGCTCATATCTGCAACCAAACTTTTCTTTACAGTATTCCTTGCGACTTATCAGTATTCCATGTCAGGGGTGTCAACTACAGTATGATTATCTGGTAGCATGTATGATTATCTGTAGGACAGAAAAATTTACTGCCATAAATGGACGTCACATCGAACACCTCCTATGAACAAGTGTTCAGATCTCAGAAAGTATGTGTTTTAGGACCCATGTTTATTAGACTTTTTTTTTTTAACATTGTATACTGTAGTGTTTTCTACAAACAGGAAAATCTTATATAGGCCTACAACATAATACGTAGGTAATGTAGGGCTATGAATTACATAGAAACATAGATGGCACAGGTGGTTTGTTTTAAACTTTTCAATTCCTAGTGTAAAAAAATATCCAGAAATTTGGGGAAATATCATAAAATTAGGACGTTTTTCTTTATTGTAAGTGGCATGAAAATGCAGAATAAAATGCAGTGAACTGACATCCGAGTAGAAAATAGCTTTATTTTCTACGTTCTATGGCCAAGATTACTCAAAACTATCAACATTTTTGTTGGATCTGTTTACTGTCATACCAGTAAAACGACATCAACATAGGACGTATGATAATCATGATGAAAGTCGGTGATATTCAGTTCTAAGTGGTGAGGGTGATTTGCTTCCAGTCTGCAAAACCATTTTAATGAAAGTATTTGCAGAAATTAACAGATCTGTGGATAATAAATGGATCATAGTACGTACGAAATGTTTATGGGACTTAACAAATTAACACTTTTCATAAATTGTGAAGTTTGTTTGTCTCTCCGTGTGTTAATTTTAGTAGTGTCGTCAAACGATTAATAAAAATTTGGTGAAAAGTTGTCGTGAGTACTATCAGTTCAATTCTAAAAAATATATTCTTAAAATTGTTCAATAGCGAAAGTTATTTATTAATAAAATACTGTTCATAAATTTGGTACTTTGCACCTTTCTGCTGTTAAGTATCCAATTTATCATGCAACATTTAAGACTAATAATATAAACATATTATTTAATCTACGAAAAAGCGGATAGGCAAGGCATACCAAAAGCTTGAACAAACCAAATATAACCTGTCACTGATCGTTTATTTTTCTTTCCAGATATTGGCAGCAGTGCAACAGCTATTTCAAATGCCCTCTGCTATATATATTCTCAACTAAAACTGACAATATGTAATGGACTGACATGTACAGTATGTGTGAATTGTTTATTGAGTGAAATTGTGTAAATGTAGTGTATTAAATGTTAGATGGCTACAGTATATTTGTGAAATTATTTCATATCTCAGTTTAATATGACGAGTTAAAAAAAAAACGCAACGAAAATCAGACATATGTTGTGCATAGTGAGATCGAAGTATCAATGTTTATTTTGTTGGAATAATTTCCAGCTTTTTTTCAGAGGTGGAGAAGGCATAAAATGTGGCTTCGTGCAGAGGAGAGCAAGAAATAATGTGTTGGGATAACATGTTATGAATTTTGGTATTATAAGTAAATATGAATATAAAGGGGAAATAGGAGAAAATAATTGTGTGAGCACTTGAAAGCAAAGTTTTCTCTTTCAACAGAACTGTCAGCAAGATGCAAAGGATGGAAAGACAGCAACTGCCTCTAAGGTAATGGCTACAACTACTTCAACTACGCCTCCTCCTCTGACACCGATCAGTGCTCTTGGTGCTGGAAACAGAGGATCTCCCACTGAAAATAGTGCAGGTCATTCTCCTCCAACACCTCCTTCTCCACCGAAGCTGCAACGTTTGCCGCGCATGGCAGATTCTGGAAAACTGGTCACAGTCCCTCGTTTCGTAAAAGTGCCAAAAAGTCGCGAATCTTCTCTTGTAAACCAGCAAGGAACGAAAACAACTGCAAGTAAGGGCACTATTGTTGGATCTGTTACAACATGGCTTCCTCCATCGTCTACTATTCAGTTGAGTTCTAGTACAGGTGCTAAGACATCAAGCCCAGTTTCGCCGTCGCCTAGCAGCTCTGTCTCTTCTACAACAAATAATACTGACCCCTTGACTTCATCGAGCACAGCAAATGTGCAGGCCATAGCCCGAATGGGTGGCAAGAAGTATATTGTTGTTCCGAAACACAACGTGTTGTCGGTATGTCCAGCAATGGCAGCGACAGCCACGACACCGACTGCTAAGTCCTCTGTGCAAGTGGGAGATCCTTCTCCTCTGGGCGACAAAGCCCCTGTGACTCTCTCCAACAGCCTGGTGTTTTCAAACGCGGCGGGCCGTGCCACTACAGTTATCAGTGGAACTCAGGCTTTGATCGGACAACCGCAAGTTCTTATGCCATCGGCAGCTTCTGCAAATGGTGACCAGTCCATAAGTCTAGTACAGAACTCACCTCCCCTCACAAATTTTGTTACAACCGGAGGACACATTTTACCAAAGCCATCGGCGTATCTTGTAAGTAGTGGAATTCCGGGAGGACTGCAGAATCCACCTGGTGTGTTGTTAGTTCCTGTTGTGGGCTCTGGTTCGACGCTTATTCCCACAATATCAGGACAGGATGCTCTGAACAACAAGACCACCACACAGACACAGCAGTATCTGATAGTGAATGCGCCACCCGGAAGCTTTCAGTCAGGGAATTTCATCCTTGGAAATCTTCAGCAAACAGTGAAGCCGACAGAAACTGTGGCAAAGACTGGAGATGCAGATGGGAAAACAGATGGACAAACCAGGTTAGTTGAGTTTCATTCATAAAGTTGCGTTACAATAAAAGAAGCACATGCTTTCCAGTTGAATTCGTTATCTTTGATAATTTTACGAATGTCCATTCCAAAGGGAAATGATATTAAAAAGGATATCAGTCAGTAATTATTATTGATTAGTTATTTATTTTCGCTTATATAAGGACTCAACTGAAAGGCAGTGTGCTTCTTTTGTAGTGTGTATTAATTTATTTGTTTTGTTTTTTACAGATTCATAACCTGTAGGTGTGCTGGTTATAATATCCTAGCTCCTTCCTTGTATCCCACTTCTGTCCTTTAAGCCCACATTTGTATTTTTTACTTAATATTAATTTCTTATCTTTCCTGAATAGCCTTTTCAACATTAGTCAGTAGAAATTAGCTTCAATCATACATTATAATGCATTCTCGCTTAAGATGTTTTCTTTTATAACAATGATACCGTTTCCTTTTGGGTTAAATTCCTGATAAAAATTTATCTGATATCATTACATGGAACACAGAGATACAGAGATTTTTAACTGTAAAGTTTCTTATATTTCTTTTGAAATATAAATATAGAACAATTATAATTCTCCATACTTTTCAAAAGTATCTGTAGAAAAAGACTATAACTGTATAAAGAATTGATTTTTATTTGTAAACAGTATTTCATTACTAGAAAGAAAAGTTTAATATCTGATAAGTATATGACTGTATTGAAATAGTGAACAAAACGAGTATATAATTAATTTTATTGTAGGCATATATGATAAATTTTAGATTATTTTATTAGAGATGGAGTAGGTGGTTGGCTAGATATATTTTGTATTTCTAATGCAGCATTGAACTTGAATAGAAATCTTACTCAAGTATATAATGAACAGTATAACACTACAATAAAAGAGTAGCTTAATATTAAGTGATGTAATAATTGGTTAGGAATATAGATTTGTTCCAGCTTCCCTGTAACAGTCATGTTTGTGGAGTTGAGTGCCAGGACAATGTTGTAGATGTGCCGAATGTTTTTAGTATTATTAAACTGTAACATCATCTAGAAAATTCAGATAAATAATAGTTTATTCATGTGCAATAGAAAAATAAGCAATGTGTATAGGTTATCAACTGAAAAGGATGTTTAGCAATAACATTGTCAAAGCAACTAAAAAGAAACAATTGAAAATAATTATTATGATGTTGAAACATATTCTTTTCTGAATAAAATGATGTTTTATTTTTATATAAGTCTTATATTAACATTTCAGCAATTTCAAAAGTGTCCTGATTTTAGAATAGCATTATATAAAATATGTAATTGGGCTTATATGACGCTAATAGCTGCCTCACTCCCTAAAGCTGATAACTTCATCCCACATCATCCTCCATTGAGTTTCAGTCATGACTGGAGCATACTTTCTTTCTAAAATTTTTCTTATTCTTGCTAGGACACATTCGTAAAGTGATTTAGAATAGCTTTAATTCTCCAGTCTTAATATTATATGAAGGTAAAAAGATAAAGGTATGCCATATATATGCCACGAAGGTGCTTAGAGGGTGTGGAGTTAGAGCTCCATACTTTGACTTCAGCAATAGAATAAGGTAGTGTGGTTGGCGCCATGCTCTGACTGCCTTTACCCTTGGTAAAGACCCAACACTCAATTTGCTAGAAGGCTGTGTGAACCTCAGGGATGTATGGGAAGTTTTGGCAGTGACAAAAATCCAGTCACCATCTGGGATTGAATCCAAGACCTTCCAGTATATAGCTAGTTGCTCTAGAAACTGAACTATCTGGCTGTCTGATTCTTAACATATAGCCCTAGTAGTTGATACAGCATCGTTAAATAACCAACTAAAAAAAAGTGTGGTGTCCACCACAGTGGAATAATGGGTAACATGTCTGACTGAAACGAGCAGACTCGAGTCTGAAAAATGGTTGGAACAAGTTACCTAGCTCCAATTACTTTTTGGGGTTTTCCCTCAACCCATTAAGAGCAAATGCTGGGTAACTTTCGACTCTGGGCCCTGGACTCATTTCGCTGGCATTATTGTGACTTCATATCATTCAGGGACTAGATAATCATAGCAGTTGGTAAAGCGTCATAAAATAACCAATTAAAAAGAATTATGTATGGTCAAATAATTTCAGGGTTTTTATTTCAATGCATTCTGTACCAGTCATGTCAGCTTTCATGAAAGCTTGCTCCAAATACAGAACTCAGAAATGTTGTTTGTACCAACTTTTATTCCATCTCTGTATTCATTATTCTTGCTATGGATATAATCAGAAGCAATCAAAGTATCCCATATCTTTTGAAATGAGTATTCTGGACCAGAGACAACAGAGAATCAACTTGCTCTTATTCAGGTCTTCGTAGCTCAGTAATTATGCATAACTCACGTTTATTGAGTCATTTATTGTTTGTGATCTGTAAAGAAATTCAGAATTTTAGCATATAAAATATGAAGTGTGATATAGTCAGGTTCTGAGATCTGTTTCCATGCTCCTTGACAAGTTCCCAAATTCTTACTGTGTCTGTATGTGTCGTTTTATGTCCTCTTATAACTAGGAGACATCAAAATATTACTATTCTACGCAGGCTACATTCAACTAAATGGAACTCCTTGACAATCTTTCGTGATTTTATGTTTTGTCAATTGTTTTGTTTGTGACTTATTGTGTTTGATAACTAGAATCAATGATTTAATTCATCATCACAGTCACATTTATAATATTATAATGAAATAAATATTCATTAAAAGTATTTAAGTGTAATTGAATAAAAACATTTTAGATACCATTCCCGTCATGAAGTAGCCTATAATTTTATTTTATTATTTATTGTTAAAATATATTCGATGGAAAAAGAATAGCATAAATATTTTTGTATATCACGTATAGAATTTCAATGAATATAATTAACATCTTTCATCACCATGGCAGATTATTATTATTATTATTACTACTACTACTACTACTACTACTACTACTACTACTACTACTACTACTACTACTACTACTACTACTACTACTACTACTACTACTACTACTTGCATAAAAACTAAATTACAATATGCATTCAATCGTAATTTGCTTTGAAAAAAGAAAAAAAGTTGTTACTACAGAAAACTGTAAGATTTGAACACGTCACCTTGAAAGTTGATACCCTTGAATTTTGCTTATAAATTTAGAATAGGCTATGTTTAGTGAATGTTTCACATTGAACATTTGTATTCCATCTCAACCATTATTTAAGGTTACTCTTTAATGTGCAAGTCATCTAAAATTAATACATAATATGATAGGAAACTGATAAATTTAGGTGCCAAGAGTACAGCAGCTTAACTTTCATTGATTATGAATAATCATAGTAAAATACGCCATTCCAAATAGTTATGAATAACCTGAAAATTAGACATTATTTTTTGTGACATTGGACACTCCCATATGTGCATGTGTTCAATTCATTATGATATTAATTTTATGAATTAGTTATTGCTCAGTATTTTCACAGTTGAAACTTTTTAACTGAATGTCACAATGTTTTGCTTTTGTTGTACGCAAACTATGTTAAATATTAACGAAAAATCTATGGTGATTAAAAAGATTTACATAGTTCCTTCTTCGACTGAGGTAATAATCTGTCTTCTTCAGTGACATGCAGTCCATACATTACATTCAATTGTAAATGTATATATGCTGGCATTAAAACCCAAAATCTGTCAAAACCAGTATAAACTAGTTTTAAAAATGTAGATAGATATATAGAAAGCAAGTTGTCGTAAGATCTAGAGTCAATGACAGGTTAGGTTTGCTTTGTTTAGGCTTTTACCAAACAAAAACCTAAACAAACCAAACCTAACCTATAATTGATTCTAGATCTTACGAAAACTCACTTTCTGTCTAACTACATTTGCTTAAACTAGTTTTGACGCATTTCGGGTTTTAATGGTAACATATACAACACAAACCACTCTATTAGATGTAGGGAAGAAACACGTGATATATTTCCATTCATGCTTAGTATCATTTTTTTATATTGCTTTCACTTCTATACTGTATTGCATGCAGCAATGAAAACACGGACCTGACGTTTGTAAAGTTGCAACATACATTTAGAAATCAAGCATGTAAAATTTTGTATTATTGTTCTTGTATGTATTTAATTGTACCGGTACGTATATTTGTGTATGTATGCTTTCGGGAGTGTATAATTTTTGAGTGAAGACTTTTATCATTAGTCATTAATTGTGAATGATTTGGGTACAATTGAGAATGTTTAAAAAAAAGTATCATTTTTACTGAAGTTCTAATGAAAATATATGACAATTACATTTATATTGCTAATTACGCCACTCACTGGCTATTGCTTATATCATTCATTAACTGTACACTTGCTGCTCTCTGTAGCATGTGAACATTCATGAAAGATGCACATACGGTAGAGGGGAAGAGAAGGCCTAATGGCCTTATCTCTACCAGGTTAAATAAATAAATAAATATGATGCTCTCTAGCGTGTAATATTGTGGTGTTTCACTCTGTAAAATTATAATTGAATATATTCTTTATATATTTAAATTATACATAAATGGGTAATTCATTTGGCGTAATATTCAGGTATTGACATCAACACAAGGAATTTCTGTGGCTACTTATCCATGGAAAGTATTCCATATGAATTGCATTATTTGGTCTTTTTGGAAGATGATATGAAACAGTAGTTCACTGCATTAATGCTGACCATAATTTGTGAATTATGGAAAGTCGTAGGCAGCCATTCCAGGCAAACTGGAAAATCCAATGAAAAAGTCTTTTCGAGAAATATTTGTTTATTATTAGTGTAAGACATAGGTAAGGCTCTAAATTTAAACATTCTAATGCTTTAAATATTTTACAAGTTTTATGGGCATTGAATCTAAGTGGTCTTGGCTAGGTAATGGGTACTTCTTGTTTCCCTAAAGTTTGCAGCACTTACTCATAGAGGGATCGGCTGTTAATGTATGTTTTTCAAGGAGCTATTGTTGAAGAAATATTTTGAGAGCCTGTAGGCCTGCTGTTAATTCTAGACCTCCAGAATCAAATAAATTTTACTCTGTACTATATTCTTTCTGCCATTCATATTAAGTAGTTTGGGTTAATAACAATTATAGTCGCGACGCTGTTATTCCCAGCGTGACTCCTCCTCTTTGCTTACATCTTAGCCTCTTCAGTCCCGAATTTATATTTGTTTTTAAATTGAAAAAAAAAAAAATATATATATATATATACTTAATCATTCTGGGGTTCCAAAAATCCCAAATCATGTCTTCACAGAAAATCAAATTTTGGGGCAATTTTGACTCTTGGTGCCCCAAAATTTTAATTCTAACTTATAAATCTGGTATAGAAATGTTGCAAAAGTGATACTCTTCATTTCTATCAAATTTAATTATTCAAAAATTCAAAAGTATCCAAGATACTGCAAAAAAATTAAAATATAATTATGTATAGTATATGCTACAACAGGACTGAGGAGGTTAGGAAGTGAAGGCTCTATAAAGTCTAGGTAGGTAGTATTGTTCGTCATTTTTGTTCTTTTGTTGCCGAGCTACCAGATGAATCTATTTGCCACACCATTAAATATTATCATGTCGTAGCTCCTATGATAATAAATCAAACGCACTGTAATTCAGCAAATAATTGAGCGGTAAATAACGTCCTCGTGTGCTTTCTGCGAACGCCAAAGAAAGAGCCAAAATGGCGGGCGATTATATGAAGTATTTATCGAGCCTTAGGAAATGCATAATGTCTTTACCAGCGAATCACAAGACGCACATGTTTAAATGTAGCCAACCTGCAATGTGATTGGCTGCCGGAAATTAGAGCGACGGGACTAGCCTATAGCAATCTTACGGTTCAAGTAAATATTTTGACTTAGAAATGTCACAGTTGTTTTGAAATTGGGAAAATGAAGGATGTTAACTCATCTGTAACATCCATGACATGGAAGAAACAGCTATAAAATATTTACCGATTATGTTTTTGTGGACTAACTGAATGCCATGAGATTTGCTTAGCCTTCACATGAACATTATGAGAATTAATCTCTTTTTGCTTGAGACAGAGACCTGAGTTTTTCACTTTTTGTTAATAAGGTATGAAGTGAGTCCACAAATCTTGTAACATCCGTGACGGAACCTTTTCTTTATTTTCTGCAATAATAATAAATTTTATTCAAACAACTTTTTTTCTGTAAAATGGTACTGATCTTCTAAATTGATTCCAGTAATAAAAGTTGACAAATGTATATAAAGCTTGAAAATGATAAAAATGTAACATCCGTGACAATTGGAATAGCTGTGGTGTGATGGCAGGAGAAATTGGTATACTCTGAGAAAATGTACTTAAAACACAGTCTTGGTCTACAACATATTCCACCTAGATTTGCTGGGATTTGAAATGGGATATACAAGCCAGCAATTATTCTGGCTGTGTATAATGATTAGAGTATGGATGTTTAAGCATTTATGACAGTTAAAATAAAAACATAAAAAAAAGCACAATAATCTTTGAAAAAGACATTATACATTTCAAAATGTCATAATATATTTTAGCAATAAATTTAAATTATATCAACATAACTCACATATTTACTTCGTAGATGACACATGTTGACTTATAAAATACTTTTTTTCGTGATTAACTGTCTTTTCACAAACCTTACATAACAAAACTGTTCCATAGGTTGAAAACACATGGGCGCCAAATTCACTAATGTAAGCATAAAGTTTACTTTTCAATGGTTTACTGATTGTAGGCATTCTAGCGAACAGATGTTATACCTTCTGTCACCCGACAATAACTGACTGTTCCTCACTCAAATTTCTTTCTCCTACAATAATAAACACGTGTAGCACAAAATTGTAACAGTAAGACTTGAAAATATGAAAGCAAACAATTGGAAATGCTACGTGACAACGTCTATGAGAACGAGCTTAATATTTAAAATTATAAAGCTGATTGTTGGTATCGTGAAGACATGACAATATTATATTTGTAACTGTGGATTCTCGATCATTATTCATATTACACCAATAGTACTAAAGCACGATTGTTTGCAGATTAAGCACCGAAATAAATTTTATTTGCTGTTGTTAGTAAAGTTAGGCATTGTTTCAAATATTTAAATTTCATACACATTACATTACAATTAATTAGAAAATTGCAAATAAACAAGGAATATTGCTTTAAAATTACAAAAAAGGCATTTATTACTAAAAAAGGCAAAATAGGTAAAATAAAAATTGCCTCTATCACTTTGATTTACTCCAAATCACATTTATATCTATTCAAATAATGATTTACTTCCACTCAGTAAAAAAGGCATTTTGCCAAACATCCAGGCTCTACTAATGATGTATCAAAATATATTTTATCATTTCATAGCTCTTTAAATAAATTTCATAATAATAATAATAATAATAATAATAATAATAATAATAATAATAATAATGTCTTAAATCATTCAAACTGTAACAAATTAAATAACTTTGGAAATCTCTTACAATCCATCCAGAATCAGTTTATATTTGCATTGAATGTATAAAAAATCGTGTTTTCCGTCTGGAAGATGAAGACACACTTCTTGTATCTACAGGCTTGCATGATTTGGCATGTAGATGCTGCAACTCATCAATAATAATTCCCTATTGCATGTGGGAACATGTTAAATCATTGAAACATTATTTTCCAGCGTATGATAATTTTTCTTCAAAGCTCTGTCCTTCAGATTTCCTAGTAAATAAAAATCACAGATGTTCAGATCAGACAAGTGTAGTGACTGTATTCCAAAAGTATTAGTTTATCTCCAGTTACTATTTTTATTGTTATAATGTGTATTTAAGGTTTATCATTGTGGAAAAAAAAAAATATATATATATATATATGGTGCAGTTTAACGACCTATACAAAAATATGGATTACTAACGGACTATACATAGCTACTTAAAAAAAAAAATGGAATTTTGTGATTTCTCACTACAGATTACAAAATTCTCAGTTAAACGAATGTTCAATTCAGTGACTTCTCAAGATGGTTTATTAGAAACAGAGACATCTTCTAGTTCCAATTGCTGGGCTTTTCAGTTCAAACATTGTAGATTTATATTCTGACGTGATGATTATTTACTACAGTATGACAAGGTAAATATCGTCCATATGCATGCATACAAATTATCATGGGAAAGAAGTGAATTTTCATCATTTTCTAATAATTGTACTAAATTCTTATTATGGCAAAAAAATTGATGTTTTCACTAGACTTATTTTTGACAGAATATTTCTTTCCCTGCACCTAGTATGGGTATCCATTCTGAGATCCATTGTGAAACAAAAAAATGACAAAATTTCAAATGGGTGAATCTTTCTTCTGTCCCAGCCACTAATAAATAAAAAATACCTTGAAAATACCTTGTATTTATAGTACTGATTAGTAGGGGCGAATGCTAATCACGAAAGTTAGGCTTGCTCTTTCATTCATAGAGGAAGATGGGAGGATATAATAATTCATAATTAATAAAAATAATCAGACCCACATAAATAATTTATTTTATAATTATGAAATCATTATGAGTCATGGATCATATTCGCTTATGAGATGTAGAAGTTCGATATAATATAACAAACATGGCCAACAAAACAGTTTATTTAGTTTTTTTTTTTTTTCGACCCTGCCAACCAAGGCACATTGTTGTATTGAGCTGCACTGAACGAGCGCACATATTCTCTATAATGTCTTGTCTTCTCTTGAATAGTCCTTCGGGAAAATGGATTTAATAATGTTTCAATAAACACAATTCCGAACTCATTGCAATACTTCAAATTAATGTTTAAGAATTAATAATACATTCAGCATATGCATTCCGCTCATACAATTACATTGCACTCGCAAATCACAGCACATTCCCGCTGTCAATACTGCTCCGTGTAACGTTAAATAGTCGTTGGTGTAGCTCTCGGACCAGAGCTTCAAACAACACATAACACATAACGGACCAAGGAGGAATGCACTTGCGCGCGCATCATATTCTGCTGTTTCTACGTCTTTCCTGTAGCTCCGAGAAACGAGCAAGCGTTGCGATACTTGCGGTGTGCAACCTGCGGATGGTATTACGCCTATGCAATGTTCCAAAAATCAAAATAAATTTTAATGTATGTAATCCCATTTTGAGAAATAAATATTGGGCTTGTGCAGCAAGCATAGCATGCCCTGAGAAATCGCCCCTGCTGATTAGTAGAAATTGATGTGATCACTGGGATAGCTATAAGCCCACCCAACCCACCCTAAGTACGTACCTTAGTTATATACGAAAATCGTCGTGCGTGAACGAAGAATACCGCCATATTTCTTTAATGTAACAGTGGGTTTCAGTGTTGCCAACATAGTAATAATACTACACACCTAATCAAATCAAACCTAACCTTTCTCATAATACTACACACCTAATCAAACCTAACCTAACCTGTCACGTAATACACATCTAATCAAACCTAACCTAACCTAACCTGTCACATAATACTACACACTGTAGTAACATACCTCACATTTAGATCATTTCGTTTTCATGTATTGCCTGCTCTGCCAATTGTATCAGTTTCCATCTAGTGGATTGTACTATAGTCCCGACGCTGTTATTTCTGGCGTGACTTCGCCTCTTTGCTTATGTCTTAGAAAGTGAAGGCTCTATAAAGTCTAGGTAGGTAGTATCATTCGCCATTTTTGTTCTTACGTTGCCGAGCTACCATATGAGGAATCTATTTGCCACACCGTTAAACATTATCATGTCGTAACTCCTATGATAATAAATGAAACGCAATGTAATTCAGCAAATAATTGAGCAGCAAATAACGTCTTCGTGTGCTTTCTGCAAACGCCAACTAAAGAGCTAAAATGGCGGTCGATTATATCAAGTATTTAACGAGCCTTAAGAAATGAATCAGTGAATCACAAGACATGTTTAAATGTAGCCGACCTGCAACGCGATTGGCTGCCGGAAATTAGAGCGACAGGGCTATAATACTACGAATTCCAAGAAGCAATGGCGACTTTCATAATAAATATATTTTACATGTTTTGTGATATACTAAATGTGTTAATGTAGTAATAATTCTATATATGGTACAATACGATTTGAAATGTGTTGTGGTTGTGATAAAAGTATTGAAAATTGGTTTATAGCGCCACATTGGCAGTGATAAAAGTGTGCAATATTCGTTCAGCGGCTGGTGGAGGCTCTAGATTGACCTTCAAATGATTACTGTAACAAGACTATGAGCCACAGCCAATGTTAATATTATTACTAGTTAGATCAAAAACCGATGTAACTTGTGTGTGTCACTTCCCTCAACTAAGGGCATGAAGTTGCTGAAGTTGTGTATAAAATTAGCTGTGCCATGCAGCCTCTCTCAGTAATATCTCAGCATCGAGAGCAGGTACAGACTTGTGCTATCACTCGTTTGATTTGTAATCGCGAGTTCTGCAATATTAAAGTGATAACAGATGCGTACAATACACTTTGAGTGAACTGTAGTGAACAATCTTTGAGTGAGCTATAGTGAAAAATTTGTTCTGAATTGGGATTAATGTCAGAATATCGCATCAAATAAAGGGAAAATATATTGTATGCCCTTCATTAATTATTATGTCAGTTATCATAGGCCCATACTCTCCATTTGTTAACCGAAACAAAAAAAAGAAAACATTCAAACCAACACAACTGTAGTTTCTTTCCCGAAACTGGGTAATGTATTCTACATGCCAGTGTAGGCCTATATCTGATACTGTGCAAAATTATTGTTTGTGAAGCCTTTCTTTTGCTTATTGCTTGTGCATGGTAGAGTCAATAGTTTTGAGGACAGTATTTGGCATAGTATAATCTTAAGGATATTAAACTTAAGAATAATCTTGTTTAGTACAACTACTGGAAAATGAAAGGGCTTGAGTTGCAGCTCTGATATTTTCTTCACCATACATTTACGATTAAAATGTTAAAATGTGTCTCAGTGAAATGTACAGCAGAGCCCGAATAGGCCAGTTTCTGTTGGATGCTTTTCCAATTCACTGCGGGCTAAAGCAAGGAGATGCACTATCACCTTTACTTTTTAGCTTTGCTCTAGAATATGCCATTAGGAAAGTCTAGGAGAACAGGGTTTGGAATTGAACGGGTTACATCAGCTTCTTGTCTATGCAGATGACGTGAATATATTAGGAGAAAATCCACAAACGATTAGGGAAAACACGGGAATTTTGCTTGAAGCAAGTAAAGAGATAGATTTGGAAGTAAATCTTTGAAGAGGTGGGAAAATTCAAATATCTTGGAGCAACAGTAACAAGTATAAATGACACTAGGGAGTAAATTAAACGCAGAATAAATATGGGAAATATCTGCTATTATTCATTTGAGAAGCTTTTATCATCCAGTCTGCTGTGAAAAAAGCTGAAAGTTAGAATTTATAAAACAGTTATATTACCGGTTGTTCTGTATGATTGTGAAACATGGACTTTCACTTTGAGAGAGGAACAGGGTTAAGGGTGTTTGAGAATAAGGTGCTTAGGAAAATTTTATGGGCTAAGAGGGATGAAGTTACAGGGGAATGGAGAAAGTTACACAATGCAGAACTGCACGCATTGTATTCTTCACCTGACATAATTAAGAACATTAAATCCAGACATTTGAGATAGGCAGATATCGGTATGATATTTAAAAATGTGTCTGGTTCTCGTTGTTGCAGGGATAATGAAGAGGTGAGCAAAGGAAAACGTAAGGCGTCGAGTCAAGAAACTGAGAGTCCTCCTTCGAAACGGACAAAGGGCACTGCTGCTGCACCTCCTGCTGCTGATTCTGCTCCTGCTCCTTCCCAAGGACCCAGCCTGGAGTCAGAGAGGCGCTTCATGCAGTACTTCATGATGAACGTGTGTGCAGGCTACTCTTCCTTGCTGCACGTGTTCCAGTACCTGAAAGTGCAAGAACTGTTACGAGCTGCCAGGGTCTGTCGTATGTGGCGTGATATGGCTTCACATCCTTCATTGGTTAGTATTTCTTTGTTGTTTTGATTTAACATCTGGTTGTACAAGGTGGGGCAAAATGAACTCATGATTTTGACATCTTTACTACTCAGTAACCTGGCATTAACATTTACTGAAAGATCTGTGAATTAAGGGACACAAGTTTGCCATTTTTACGGAGCACAAATTCAAAGTTAATTCGTGAGAACAACGTCTGCCAGGTGTTGTCCATTGACATTGATGCACTGTCTCAACCGAGTCGTGATATTTTCCATGATGTGCAATAGCTTGTTTAGAAGAATTTCACCAATTTGTTCTCTAAATCTCTGCTTCAAGATATTCAAATCTGCTGGTCGAGTTTCGTACACTTTGTTCTTTAAATAACCCCACAAAAAAAAGTCACAGGCAGTCAAATCTAAATGCTAGTATGGACAGTATTACCATATCCACAGGAAATGAAGCTCAAACAATTGTTGAAGAATTTGATAGCATATCTGGGTTCCCAAATGTATTAGGTTGTATAGATGGAACCCATATGTTGTGATTAGGATAGAAATGTTAAAATTATAATATTATTTTTACCTGATGAAAATTTTGCTTTTTTATTGAGTTAAATAATTAGTTGTGTATATGTCATTCAATTATTATTATTACTGGAACCAAAATAAAATATGGAAACAATAAGAAAAACGCTAATCACAGCCTTTTGAATTCAATAAAACTGACATTACTTTTTGTTGATACTGGACCATTTTTCTCCATAATGCTTAATCAATAAATTTGTGACATATCTTTTTTTTTTTTTTTTTTTTTTTTTTTGCACCTTTAACAATATTCCCTTTCTCGATGTTTTAGGTACAAGTGCATTCACGCCTTTGTTTTTCTCATTAACTGAGGCGAAAGTTCCTATGTAAACTTTGTAGTGTGGTTCACCTTTTACCAAGACACTAATACAGTATTGTCTCAATATAACTGACTTCAGTGTAGTGTACTTTTCAGTTTTACATACATATTTCAAATATCCTAGGAAAATCCCATAGGCTACTTTATAATGCAAAGATACAGTAGCGTGCAAATTAATCTGAACAACGTAATTACTTACGCAAAAACACTCAAACGGGATAAAAAAAAAAAAAGGATCTAAGACATACCTCAGTAATCTATGTGGCCTCCCTTGTTCCTAATAACAGCTCTGAGACGATTTGGCATGGATTCCACTAATTTCCCACAAATATTCTTCATTTCTTCATCGCGAAACCATACACCAATGAGGGCAGAAATCATCTTCTCCTTTGTAGAACAATCCATTTTTTGCATTCTTCTTTTGCAAATTGACCACAAGTTCTCAATGGGGTTGATGTCGGTTGAGTTGCCTGGCCAGGGGAGTACCTGAATATTCTTCTTGTTGAAGAATTCTGTAGTTTTTCGAGACGTATGGCATGGTGCCAGGTCTTGTTGGAACACACCTCTGCCATCCGAAAATGATTTTTGCAGCTGGGGTACGATTCTGGTTTCATCATTCCCTTGATAGGTATTAATGCTCCAGGCCCTTCATGTGTAAAACAACCCAAAACATTACTTTAGGGGGGTATTTGGGTGCTTGTTGGAGATGAGCTGCAGTTACTTTTTCGGATCCTTTCCGTACGTAAGAAACACGGTGGCCATGGACCTCGAAATGAGACTCGTCGGAAAAAAGTACATTCTTCCAGTCATTCACTGTCCAATGTTGATGTAATTTTGCCCACATTAAGCGTTTTTTGCACATAACAGGGATTAGCAGTTGCTTCTTAATAGGCTTACGAGCCCTTCGTCCTGCTTCCAAAAGCCTACGCCGCACTGTTGTGACGTGAATATTCGCCCCAGCGGTAGCCATTAACTCATGGGTTAAGTCGACAGCAGTTAGTCTAGGATTTAATTTACTTTTCCTGACAATTAAACGATCATCTGCAGGTGAAGTCTTCCTTTTCCGGCCACAGTTTCCTTTTTTCTGGGGTGTAATGGATCCAGTCTCCCTGTATCGCTTTATGATCGAATTAACAGTAGCCAAACCGATGTGACATTCTGCAGAAATTTGCCTTTGTGTCATAGAAGAATGCTCTGCTAATGTTATAATTTTAGACCGTTTTCGTGGAGTTGTAGCCATTTGTGAAGACGACAGAATGTACACAGGATTGCAGTATTAAGTCTTCAACACAACTGAAATGCTTATAAGTACAAAACGACAGGCAAAATGTCACATATTATAAAAAAAATAATAACGACAGACCTTCAACAATGGAATTACACGTACTACAGATGTCAATTGAAGCAGTATGAGCAGCTGTGAGGCCAACAATGACAGAAAATGTAAAAATATGTCGTGTTTGGATTAATTTGCACGCTGCTGTATGTCATTTTTATGTTATCGTTATTTGTGATATATTTACTTATTTATTTAGTTATTTATTTACTTATTTATTTATTTATTTATTTATCTGCAACTTTATTTCATCTATTGTTGGCTGCAGAGTTCATGTACCATGTACTTCTTTTTTTGTTTTATTTCGAACATGATGGCTGGAAACTTAATATTATATATAAAATACAGCATCTTCTTCTTTGCCCTGCATTATTTCTAACAATAATGATTGATTTTCAGTTCATTGAGTGAACTTCTTGCACAGTTTGTAGAAGATAAATTATTAGAAAACAAACCAAATTGAAGTTAAGAACATCAGAGTTTGTTGATTGTACTGTGTACCATGTGTATATTATTTGTTGTAGACAGTAACTTTTTTGTGTCCCAAATAATTGAGGGCTTTGCCGGAAGAAAGGCGGATAAACCTATACGGCCTTCTTCGGGAAAACGGTTTAAAATGTAGTGAATTATTATAGTAGCGAAATTTTGTTTTGATTGTACTGTACATACCTGCAGGACAGGGCTGCGTGCATGTATAACATTTAATTCAGGTGCGTTTTAAAATCTTAGATTGCATGTATCTCAATTCGCCATATTGACGTATATGCCCTTCTTCCGGCAAAGCCCTCAATTTCTCTGTGCTATACTTTTGTATAGGCTTACAGGGTTTCTTGAGTTTGTTATGTTGTGAAATAACTCTTTATTATCTAATTAGAATCAAAACAACTTCTTTTGGATAAAACTTCCTCTTTTCGTTATAACGTACTTTTCAAAATATATATTATTTTTTATGTACGTTATACTTAGATTTCACTTCACCTGTTTTAGTTTTCTTTATAAAAAAATCTCTACATTTGGAGATATGGAAATGTCATGATGAACTTCCTGGAGACACTGATAATTGCAGCTGGAATCTTTAATACTAGTGTTGAAATTACCAAATTAAGGGTCATCTCAAACGAATGGATCAATGCAGAATTCCAAAAGCACTGTTTCATTGCTATCCATATGGCAAAAGATCTCTAGGCCATCCGAAGAAAAGATGGACTGAAAATTCTAGTTTGAGACCGTAAATGGCCACTCGGCCTAATACTTGTTAGGAAGACAACGACGACGAAATTACCAAATTTTCCAGTGTAAAGTGAGATTATTATGTAAGCTATTATCTGAAGCAAGAATGTCTCTTTTTCTGTAGTGGCGGACTGTGAGGATGAAGAATTCTCAAGTCGGAGACTGGGAAGGTCTGGTGAAGAGTCTGCGTAGGCACGAGACACAGCACCTGGATCTGCGCAAGATGCTGGTCCCGAGTGAGGACACACATGCCATGTGGGATGCTTTCTGCAATGCCATTGGCCGTGCCACAAGCCTCTCCCGTTTAGACCTGTGTCGCTGTCCAGCGCGCGTGGTAGAGAGGGTGGCCGAGTCTTGCCTGCAGCTCAGAGTACTCAATGCACTGGCAATCAAGTAAGCAACTGACGAGGATGATAATGATGATAATCGTGATGACATCCATGGTAATGGCAAATGTGAGGACAGTAATGAAATGGGAATGACTTATGGTGATAATAGTAATAGTGATGTTAACTGATTAATTTATTCTTCATTCGTGTTTGACTTACATGTCGATTTTTAAAGGTCTGAGTCCTGTTGCGTAATAATGTGCAAACCAATAATATTAGTAAATTTACTTGTGATTTGTAATTTGTAAAGTATTTCTGTTGCATAATGCTAAGAAGAAAAGTTACAAATTACTAGTGAAAGTACTAATATTATTAGTGAATTTTACAAGCTCTTGTTGCATAATTGATACTGATATTATTTGTTATTAGTGTTTGCTAATTTTTTTCTGCTAGTTTGCGTGCACCCATTATTACAGATTATATTAGTGAGATTAGTTTGTTTGTAGTCAATAATAGTAAATTAAATCATTATGTAATTATCTAGTATTGGATTCTTTAGATAAAGAAGTCTTATGAAGGCTGCCTCCTAGGTGACAGGAAGTTTATTGTTCCAATAGGGATATCTTATGCGAACTTTTACCCCTTTAGATGGCAGGAGCATTCCATGTGGCATAACATGTTGTAGGGCTTTATTATGTCATATGCTACAGTTGATTATGTTCTCCCACTTGTTGGTTTTCCGTGCGTGTTGTTACAATGCCTCACCACACCAGTATTTAAGTCAAAAAACTTAGGAGGAAAAAAAAGAAAACCCAGAATGAAATCAGAAAAGGAAAGTAAATTCCAAACATTACAATACTTCACTTTATTATAATTATCTCTTTATAAATTAGCAGGAAAAACCTTCAACACTCAATAACAAGAATATTTTCTCTAATCATGATCACTCTCTTAAAAAGGGCATTAACAAGAAACTTCCAAGAATAAGTCACAAGAACATCTCCCTACACTTTAATCTCTCTTAATATAGAATAACAACAAACCTTCAGGAAAAACAAACAACTGACTAAACTATTTCATTCAGCAACAATTTCCTTTAACATATCTTTAGAAGAATCTACTGACCCATTCATATCCCATCTCACAACCACAAACTCAGGTCCCCGGTGTATACTTATCACATTTCAGTACCAAAATTTAGATTGATTGATCCCTCCAACTGAGCTGATTCTGGTTTCTTAATCATCCGTCTCACGGCCAGTCCCCAACTGACTTTTCTTGTTCCAACCTCCGTTCCACTATGCCGATCCCCCTCCCCTCGATCATTCAAGTAGGAGGTGGAAGCGGATCGGCGCATGCACACCAAAATAGCTAAAGTTAGATACAGTGGAAATAATCTTACCAAATACATATAGGGGAAGGATAACTAAGTTTTCATTTTGTCGGATAACAATATTAAAAAGGCAAGCATACCTTGACAATGTCAAAATTATTTTTATATTTATTTTGTAGACCTATAATCTACTATAATTTAATATAATTCACTATTTTCTTACCTCAGAATTTAATTTAATTTCATTTACGATAAATAATACCGTAAACTTGTACAGGGCTACTACAAAAGAATCATTCGTTTTCTAACTGCTATATTTTCCAAGTATTACTCGTACAACAATGAGTGATACATCAAAAGAACTGTACATGCAACACATTTATTCCCACACTCTACAAATGTTCAGGTGACACGACATACGTCCAGACGGTAGTCCAGTTCGTTCCACACATTGTGTAGCGTTGTCCTGTCATTGGTCATTACTGCATTACTGATGCGCTCCCTCGGCTGTACCAGTGTTTGATGGTGAATATTGCCTCTTTAATCATTAGTATACTAAGTACCGTACGAGAAAAACAGGATATACAGCCGTCAATGTGTTTTTATAGGGAAGGGACTATCGAACTTGAATTCCTCGTATTTTTTCTCTAGTAGCAGGAAGATCAAATGCAATTTTAATAGGATGATATAATATGATCGATTATTCGTGGGTTTTATAGATTAAGGGCATGCAGTTTTGAATATCCTCCCAAGACATTTGTTGTTCTCTTTTTAAAAAGGCATTAACATGAGGAAAAATGCTGAAAAAAAATCTCCATTCCAAAAGATTTAGACGCAACTGTTTATTTTTTTAATTTACGTGGCATTTACACTCACTGCCATCGAGCTTATTATAGTTGCCATTGTGGTTATCATGGCATTGGTATATACAGTTATAGTTCAAAAGGCTGTGACATGTCTGGTTTCCTGACAAACTCGTAATTTGTAATTTTTTCCTAGCGAAAATCACTAATAATATTTGTAAACAGTCCACACCTGTGGAGTAACAGTCAGCGCATCTGGCCGCGAAACCAGGTGGCCCGGGTTCGAATCCCAGTTGGGGCAAGTTACCTGGTTGAGGTTTTTTCCGGGGTTGTCCCTCAACCCAATACGAGCAAATGCTGGGTAAGAATAATTTCAAGGGAAAAATTGTTCCGGGGCCAGGTATCGATCCCGGGACCTCTGGTTGAACATACCAGCGCTGTCCCAACTGAGCTACCCGGGAACTCCATCCGTCACCATCTCAACTTTTCCCTTTATATCCACACAACTAGCGTGGGCTGACGAAATGCCAGAGACCCACATCGAGTGCACACAAACTCTGTGTGACTTGGAATTGTGGTTTTCTGTTAACGTACACAGTGACGTATATATTATGCAAATCTAGTCTTTCAGGTGAAACTTCCTGTAAAGCAGATTTGAATAATTTCAAGGGAAAAATTGTTCCGGGGCTGGGTAATTACAAATGCTGGGTAACTTTCGGTGCTTGGACCCCAGACTCATTTCACTGGCATTATCACCTTCATTTCATTCAGACGCTAAATAACCGAGATGTTGATACAGCGTCGTAAAATAACCCAATAAAATAAAATAAAAATATTAGTAAACTGATGGGTGTTCTGCAACAGAAATTATTACTACTTGTAATTTGTAAATTTATTCTGATAACATTAGTAAAATCATGCAACAGGGCCCTGGTGATGCCACCTGCATTTTATATATTTTCAGATGTTCAGTTATTAACCTGCAGGCAGTGGGCAATCAAAGATATCTACAAGAACTGCGACTCAAGAGCCTGTCAGGCATTCATCTCAGCACCACGCTGGCAGCCCTAAAGCAACTGTCTAGTCTCAAACATCTGGTGAGTACAGAGATTATTAAGCGGATACGCCATCTGAATAAGCACCTATACATACGATGATCCAACTTGTAGAAAATGTAGGATGGATGTTGCGCCATCACCAGTGCCAGATTTAGGCCTAGGCAACCAACAATGATTTTTCTAAGTCAGCGTTTCTCAAACTTTTTTGAAGTGAGGACCACTTTTTTAAGTCAGAACAGTTCTGCGGACTGCCTTACTCTTGTTCCCTTTGAAAGCAAATTTATCATTTTTGTAGCATATAGGCTACTTATATTTTAAAATAGAATTAATTAATTAAAATTAATTAAATTAAATTATTTTATATTAGTATTAACTAATTAAGCTAAAGTTAATAGAAGAAAAGTCATTTTTGTTTCTTTAATAATTCAAGGCTATTAAAGTTTGGATAATCTTTAACTTATTAACTAAAAAAGAAATAAATAAATAAATGTTGGTACTCACATTAATGAGATGGATGATCCTGCCGATTCTTGCACAGTTGTTCTATACTTGGCTGTATGCTGGTAAGCTTAAGTCAGAGATCGTCACATACATCGAGTCGATTTTGGTAGCCTGCTTTATTTTTATTAGAGTTAGTAATGAAAACCCTTTCTCACACAGATACGTAGAAGCAAACTGAATTAAAATTTCTAAAGCATCATTGTACAGTTCACTATATTCTCTTTTCACTTGTGATGTGGTCCAGAAATTAACCATACTTTCGCTTGGAATTTCATTTTAAGTCTGGTCTCATTTGAGAGTTCGATTAACTGTTCTCTTTCACTGAGTGAAAGTTTGTTAGTTTCAATATCGCAATGAAAGTGATCATGAACCCATGAAAATTCGTCATATTTACTTGGAAAATAAGTTTCAAATTGTGACCTCAGAGTTGTATTATTGATGTATGACGTACAGTATGTAACCATTTCAATGTGCAGACTGGGTGTCGGCAAAAGTATTAAGAAAGTCATAAATACAGGAAAGGGTTCGGTTCTTTGTTATGAATTTGGTAGTCCCTGGCCGGGTTACAGGGAGACGCCAGATGTGCAGAGAAAAGATGGCGAGAAACACCAGGTTCCTAGTGCTTTAAATCCCTCTTTTGTTGTTGAGAGTAGAGTGGGAAGTCAGTAGATGGGTAGGGTAATAAATTTCATAAAATGTCAGTACCGGTACTGAGAGAAAAAGTGAAAGGCGATTGCCATGTGTCATTTCAAAACTCTGAGATTTTCAGCTATAGAGTGATATGCAATTCGTTTGAATTTTATTTTTTCTACTGCCTTTTTTGAAGGACCACAAGGGCAGACCTCGAAGACCACAGGTGGTCCGTGGACCATAGTTTGAGAAACGCTGTTCTAAGTCATAATGTTTCAGTGCTAGCTGCAGAGTGTATATTACTTTTTGGAGTTCATTCTCATTTTTCTGAATCATTTGCATATCATCCCCATATGAAATAATTTGGAGGTTTGTATTGTTTTTTTTTTCTTTTCTTTTAATAAAATTCCATTACCTACTGGACTCTTCCACTGTCTTAGAGCGTCGTCAATATACATAATATCAAATTGGCGAAATGCTACATCCTTCTATAATGCTTTTTTTTTTTTTTTTTTTTTTCCCCATATAGCTTTCGTTATTACTTGTAATCAGATGTTATTCTGAATTATTTGCAGTCGTTGACGACCTTTAAGGAGCTGGGCAAAATGGAAACCAACATCCTTGGCACACTGAAGAATCTGGAGTCACTTGAACTCGGCGAATGCTGTGACTTTCCCCCAGAGTTCGGACCAGACTCACTCTCACGACTGAAGAAGTTGGAGAGACTCCGTCTGGAAAAGGGACAAGGGAAGGACTGCCCCACATTCAGCATCCTGGCTGGGATTGCTAGCCTCCCCAAATTGACGCACTTGGAGTTGGTCAACTTCGATGTGAAGCCTGGGTTTGATAAGGCCTTAGCACAATGCACCAATATTCGTAGACTCCTTATCATTCCCACATACGTCACACAGGTCTGTATTCCTTGTTTTGCTAATATGAAGTGTGATAGTGTATTGTCGTTATTTTCTTTTGATACCATTAATGGTCTTAATCATAATTTACATGTCATCATGTAGATTCATCTTGCGTCCATGTGACTTATTTACCTGCAGTTAGAATTCGGATACTTGTGAATCAGACCTAGAAAACACTCCTGGCATATACCACATCCACTCTAGTATACTCGGTGGCATTCTTAGCTTTAAGTGCGTAAAAATCTGATTTCTGATTGTAACTTTTATGGTTTCTTATTTTTCACATTAGGATGCTGCATATTGATATAGAAATCCTTTCTATGTTAATATCAACGAAAAAAAAAAAATTCTTATATTGCATTTTTTTATGTTTTTGAACTAATAGGTCATTTTTTTCTGCATTTTTTTTTTTTTTTAATGCTTTGAAGAACTTATTAAATCATTTGGAATACATTTTACTTTCTTCTTTACTGATAGGTCTGTTAAATCATTTTTCTAAGCAAATATCAGTAGTAATTACCTACTGAATAAGTGAGTTTGAGTTTTATAGTTTGGAACAGACTCTAAAGTCCATCTCTCATTCCACTGAAGGCTTCACTTCACACAACGGAAGTAATATAAAATGCTTGACAACAGCTTAGTTTAAGTGAGGACTTCGAATGCTACTATTCCTTTGTTGGTACGAGGGTGTCTTTAGAATCTATATTTTGGAAGGGAGGAAACTTTCACCTTGTCCTGGACAGGATGTGGTTCGGAAGGGATGTCTATTGTAGTAGACAGTATTTTTAGCACAAAGATTGCAAGAATGCACGCTGCACCCACAATTTGTTTTGTCATTCACACTCCCTCATCTGGAAGATCTGGAAGTGCGGAAGGAGGAGAGAGAATGAAGGCACTGACATGGACCATCCCTAATTGAAACACATTGTTAACCCTCATTAAAATCTATAGTTTTCCTTTAAAACCCTCATTTTGTTGCACGTTCTTTTCCTTCATCTTAGCCAAATTCCAGGAAGTTGCCTCCTCTCTCCGAGATTTGCAGGGCAGTCATTGAAACAAGGTGACTAATTTTTAAGAAGTTGTGGTGCGAGTATGGTGAATAATATTTAAATGTCATTTTCTTTTAATTTTGTTATTTTTCCATTAGTTTAAGGGCATTTTAATGATCATTTCAAGTAGTTTTTTAGGTCATCAACATCTGCCCCTATTGATATCTATAATACTATGTAACATGAAGGATTTAAAAATGATTAAATTGACATTGGTAATATAGGACTTCTGATCTCGTCTTAAAACTTGATTTGTCCAAATTGTGGTGCAGTAGTTTTATGTGTACAGTGAAACCTCTCCTTACGGACACCCCCAAGATGCGGACACTCCTCATATACGGACAGATTTTTATGTCCCAACTAAAATAATATAGAAATAATGATAAATTTACCTCTAGTTTACAGACACTCTCAGACACGGACACGGACAGCTGTTTCACAGTCCTAAAGTTTGCTTTACTTCCTGACTGTGGACAGAACTTGGATTTCAAAACCTAATGTGTTACAAAAATGGAAAAATTTAGTTTTGAGAACTGTACAGAAATTCCTTAACATAAAATAAGACAATAAGGGTCTCGTAGGCTACCACTAGCCCATCCGGCTACCCCTTGTTAGCTGCTGGAAGCTGGTGGATAAACAAAGTCATAAAACTAAACCTGTCTGATGGGTCCAAGGTTTTCGTGATTGCGAAATTGTATTCGACACATGGTAGGGTTAGTAGAATTATTCTCTTCACTTTAATCAGTTGTTCTGTTTCGAGAGACATGGCACCTGAACGTACAGGTTAAGTTGAAAAGTGCATAACCTACAGACCTAGAATAAAACTGCATGGCACAGTACTGTATTTTCCTTTTTCGGTCTTATCTACTGTAGTTCAAAGTTGCAAAGAATTTACTGTAGTACAATAGACTGTGATAACACAATCCCAAGGAAAAAATGGAACTCTCTGCATCAAAATCCACAGTTAATTCCCGATTTACCACGAAAATCGTCTGTAGCTGCATTTAGATTGGTAACAGGCCATGATTATTTGGCCAAACACCTGCATAGAATTGGAATATATCAGTCCCCTAACTGTCCATTGTGCAACTCAAACCAAGAAATGGATTCGGAACACCTCAAAATCTGTGCTTCAGTGGCTGGTCATGATAATATCTTTGAAAAATATTGGAGTGCAAGAGGTCAGATGACTTTATTGTCAAACGCCTGGCATTAGAAAACAACAACAACACAATAGACTGTATTTAGAATTAAACTACAGCAATACATTTCATTTAAAGCGTGAAAGGATACATATTGCATATTATAAATTTACTGTTAGATTGTAGGAGCCTCCCTCCCAATAAAGGACACCACCCAGATGCGGACAGACTGTTACGTCCCTTCGATGTCCATAAATGAGAGGTTTCACTGTATTTGTTTGTTATTTAATACTAATCACTGGTTTGTACTCAATTTTCAGTCAGCAACAACAAACCACATGGTTCTGAACGGTGTGAATCATCTCAGCAACTCATTGACTCACTTTGTTTGGGGTGTGACTCATGAGCTACTGAAAGTTACTGAGCTTTTTGTCGATCAGTGCGAGGGTCAAAAGGATAAGACTTCTACCAAATCTGGGAAGAAATCATCAAGCAGTGACAGTATTCCTATACTGAAACCAATTCATCAGCCAGCGCAGATGAAGGATGATGACACAGACAAACTGAACGACCAGGAAAATTCAGACGAAAGTGCCAAGAATGAGGATAGAAACGTCAATGATGATGAAGGCGATGACGATGCAAAAGCTTCTGCCGCAGCCCCTCAAGTGGAAATTCTTCCACTTCCCAAATTGCAAAGGCTTCTGACTTCCTCTCTTCCAAAGACCAAAGTTAAAATATTGAAAATTCCATTCCATGCTACATGGCGTCAGACAATATCAGAACCAGCCCCTTAAGTCACGCACACATAACCTTGGTTGGTTATGTGATCTATTAACAGTCACGCTTCTGAAGACGCATTCACCAATGAAACATGGGATGGATGTGGGAATTCAATTACTGTTATTTGTAAATTGTTAAAAGAAAAGAGAGGATACTTCAAAGAACCAAACAGTTTTGTGTTTTGTACAAACATTGCTTCTTGAAGAAGTGTGTAGGATATAAGAAGTATATAGTGAAAAAAAAAAAAATAATAATATAATTGTAAGTACAAATTTGTGAGCAAAACCCCTCCCTCTTTCTACATTTAGTGACGTAGAAAAAGGTCAGTTGCACTATTATTGTAGTGGTAGTAGTAGTAGTAGTGTTGGTTTTCATTTTTTTAACATAAAAGGCTTATTACAATTTCAAAACTTTTACTATAAATTTTGCAACTGGAAGATCTGTGAGTGTTTTGATCAAATTACATTACTTAGTTGGTTGACACTGCAATTTAGCAGTAGTTTTCCTGTGACAGTTTTCATTTCATCGTACATTTATTTTAAAAATGAAAAATATTAGTAATGGAGGAGTGTCGTTTCTCATTGATGAAGTCAGATTTAAGTCAGGACTGTATGTACAGTATCGGACTCGGTATGTAACTTTGTCTATTTGTACTATAAAAAAGAATACTTTTTTGAAGTGAAACTGAACTGAAAAAAGTAGAGATGACGAAGAATTACTAGTGAATGTATGTAGAAAGCTTTGACTGAAGAAATGAGTGGCTTGTATCAAGTTTTGTAACATTGTTTACAAGTGTGTGGTAAAAAATTTGCCGTTGAATTGGCTCTCTTTTCAAATCAAATTCTCTTGCTTGTGAGATTGTGTGCAAGACATTTAAATTGCTTTTGTTGGTGTATCATTTTATTGTCCATCTTCACCCTAACGCCATCGCAACATCTAGCTGTTCACGTGTTACACAATGTGTTGATATTGCCATGGTTACTTGTTTGGGAACTCCGTTGTTTTCTTTGTTCAAGTTTATGGCAGCAATTCCTATACTTTCAGCTATAGAAGCATTGTGGGCTTAAAATTACAGTGTGTCTCTAAAAAAATGTTAACACTTGTATAGCTAGTGATTCACACACTAACTTCAAAATTTCTCCACTTATTCACTGTTGTGTTGAACACATGTAAGGAACCTTTCCCATGTGGTATGGAGAACTTGTTGCAGTTATATCCGTTATTCTCTCTTGCAAATCATCAACATTACGGTTGCATATACACCGTCTTTCAGCATACCCTACAGCCAAAAATCGCAGAGAGTGAGATCTGGTGAACGTGTTGGCCATTGTATTGGTCCTCTACCAATCCAGCTTTGTTGAAATGTTTTGCTAAGATATGTTCTGACATCCCGAGCAAAGTGCGGTGAAGCACCATCCAAGATTTTCAATATAGTTGACATGGAGAAACCAACTACATAAGAAAGTAACTATATTTTCAAGGGATTGGCCTGTACATAGTCAACCACTGAATCGGTTTTGACAAACTTGTCATAAATGCTGTAAATGTTTACTCTAGGTGGTGGATCACTGTTTGAGTAGACTTCATATCTTTAGCGAACTGTAGTGGAGGATGAAACGCCTCCGTCCATGTTGCAATCTTTCATCTTTGCTCCAAGTTGAATCTTGTAGACATTTTTGTAATAGAGATGGAAACAGATTCATTGCAACCATGGAAATCCTATGACTTTCCCTATTTCGAAGAAATGAAAACATGTTGCCCACCAAGATCCTGTGTGTAATCACATAAACATAAACTGAATCACTACCCATATAAGTAAGTGTTAACATTTTTTAGACGCACGGTGTATTTGATCCATCCTTTGTATCTTTAAATGCAAATTTGTATCAGACTTCATTTGGGTCCCAATCCTTGATTCCATTTGATATTGCAGGTTGAACTATTCTCTTAGATCTGTTTTTAACTGCCTTGTTTTATTGAAAATTGTCTGTCTCTTTAACTTACATGAATGCATATGGTTTTCATCGACATCCACATGCAGTATTATAAATATCCTCCCTTCGATAGTGTATTCTTATACTATTTGTAAAGATTATAAAATATTTTGACTCATAAATACATTGTTGCGAACTCATTTTTATTGCTTTGCAACCGAGATATGGGGAATCTGACTTTATTCAGAATATCCTCAAAGTGTTGTACATACACGTGCAAATTAAGTCTTGCATGTAGAAGAAATATGTGCACAGAGAAACATACCGTACACTCCAGAAGAGTAGAACTTAATGTTTATTTTGATATCACATATGCAGAATAATAGTGCAGACTTAGCACAGAACTGACAGTGCAAGAGGTACAAGGTTTTGTTTGGTTAACATTATGAGAATTATGACTGTACAGATAGTACAGTATCTGGTAACATGACTGCAGAAGTAGTATGGCCTCGGAAACAGAGAACATGAGGGATATCATGTTACTAGCTGCTGAAATATGCCAGTACTATGATGCAAAAATAGGTTAATATTTTCAAAGACTATGGGTTACTACCATGAGAGGTCCAGGAGAAATAACTCGGGTAACTACAGTGAAACCTGTCTAAAGCAGCCATCTGAAGTTACCTTGTAAAATGGCCATTTTATCAGGTGGCTGCTTGATTAAGGTTGCGGTTCTTTTATGAATCAGCATGAAAGTACTGAATTTCACTGACTTATTAGGACTGTGCGCGTACAACAATCATGCATATTAATGTCAACCTCTTCCATTTTTGCAACTAACCTTTTCAAAACTCGCTTGCGGTACCTCAGCTTAAATTACTGGAGGTGTGATGTCGTATCTGGGGGAAGAAACACCATTTTCACGGATAGAGAAAGACAGAAAGAGAACAAAAAAAATCGAATGGTTAACTATCTAAAACATACTGTGACATTTTCGATAGAAAAAGTCCGTGTTTCAGTCCTTAGAAAACGAGGAAGAATTTATAGCTATGCAGGGTCGGAGTGGAAAGTGACAGAAGAGTCATAAAACAGTAACCAACTAACCCTAAGATATGGAGGGTGTACTGTTGTACACTTAGCTATTGCTTCCTGTCCTCTAACCATTGAAAAAATAGGTCAGACAGTATCCGTGAAAAGATTTTTTGTTGGACAGTGACTGTTATAGTCAGGTTCCAATCCAAATAGACCCGGCCGCTGGCCGGCGCATGAGGTGGCCACTAAATAAAGAGAGAATTTCTATTGAACTTATGGAAAATCCAATTGGTTCCAGAGAAAATTGGCCTTTTGGCCAGGTAGCCGTTTAAATAAAGTGACTGCAAAGGCAGGTTTCACTGTAATGAAATAAAGGTTCAGGAGGAATTACTTGAGCACTGGACCACGTAATGATGAAATTAAAACAAACATAAGTAAGGCATAGTCTTTGTAAATAATTACTGAAAAATATACGGGATACAAGGGAAGTGAAAGCGTTCATTATAACTCTTAATTTGAAAGGTCATAATTCCCTTTTGTTGTCTTCAGTTTCTATCTCCCTTCCACCTCTTTTTTTATTTCTTTTGTTATTGTTATCTTCACCATCATGCCCACCACAACCATCACCATCAGTGGTATAGTCATACTCATCACTATAGGCCAGGTGTTTAGACATTATAATATTTAAAATAGGCAGGCAAAATAGGTAATTAAAAACATGAAAAGGAATTTATATTTAAAAAAAAAAAAAGGCGAAATAGGCAAGCAGAAAGGCAATTAAAACATGAAAAGGCATTGTAAATTTAGAAAGAAGCATTATATATTTTGTAAGGTAATTTGTATAATGATATACAACACACCTCGTCATGGGGTAATGTGCCTTCTGTTGGTTAGAACAGCTATTTTCATCACAGAAAAATATCATTCTACATAAACTGATGTAACTGGAGCATGTTTGAAGCAAGACAGACTTCTTTCTGTCTACCAGAATCATAATATGACTTTTATTATCTGGCGGATTTATTTTTTCTGTAAGCTAGCATTGAGAGGCAATACAGATCTACACTATTTGTTACTGGCATTTGGGTGGGTGGGAAGTGGTTTTAAGCATATCAGTAATTCCATTCGTACATTAATGTCTATAAAACGTTACAATTGTGAGATATCAACATTGAACTTGTACATGAAAACGGTGGATTGAAGGAGATTAAAATGTTTGTTGTTAAAATAATAAAACTGCAAATAAATAAACTTTCAATATACAGGGTGATCTGTTTGGAAGACATGAAATAAAAACGTGATAAAATGAGAACTGTTGCTGTTTATTGTTAAATAATGTGTACATACATTCTAGAAGAATGATAGTTTTGTCCAGATTAGACCTCAACGTCCCCACCATTGCGAACACGACACAGTTCATATGTTGAGGCTAATTCCTCCCATGTGTGGTCTAACATCTCAGGGGTAACTTTCTCAAAAGCTGAGAAAATCTTTGCTCTGAAATCATGAATATCTCTGAGTCGCTGTGCATACACATCATTCTTCACGAAACCCCAGAGAAAGAAATCGTGTGGTGTCAGGTCTGGGGAATTTGGAGGCCACATAATTGGCCCTCCTCGACCACATCGGTTGTTACGAAATGTGTCATCCAGATAATCATGGCCGTCTGTTGTCCAGTGAGGTGGTGCACCGTCCTGTTGGAACACGATACCCAGGTTGTTTTCCTGTTGCAGTTGTGGTTCGAAAAAGTTTTTCAACATGTCCAGGTATGGTCCTGACCGAACTGTTTCCTCCGTGAAGATAAACGACCCATACAGATTATAGCGGCTTACCGCGCACCAAACATTAATTTTAGGACTAGCCCGTTCCAGTACATATAAGACGTGGATTTTCACATCCTCATATGATTGCATTATGAGTATTCACTCGCCCACTGACATGAAAGACACATTTCGCTTGTTGTGCAGTAAACAGCATTTTGTTTATTCGGTAGTTGCTTAGTAACTTCTTTTGTTTCTTATGCAGTAACAATGATGATACAAAACTCTCGTGCTTCAGTATCACATTGGAACTGAAATGAATTCTACAGCACCCCCATTATAAATTTTATAGTAATTTTATTTTATGTCTTCCCAGACAGATCAGACTAATTTAAAAGGACAAAAATAGGCAAAATATCAATTGGTCCTACTACTTCTAAATATCTCGAAATGCGCTTAAGTCTAGGTAACTTTGACATATGCCAACCCAGCAATAAACTGCATTTTGCAAAACATCCGGGTTCTGCACATTACCAATCTCACTGCTGTTATGTTTTCCATTGTTACCATGGTTGTCACAACCACAATTTCCACCACTGTTGTCGACCTGGTTGGCGTTGGTATAGCGCTGGCCTTCTATGCCCAAGGTTGGGGGTTCGATCCCGGCCCAGGTCGATGGCATTTAAGTGTGCTTAAATGCGACAGGCTCATGTCAGTAGATTTACTGGCATGTAAAAGAACTCCTGCTGGACGAAATTCCGGCACATCCAGCGATGCTGATATAACCTCTGCAGTTGCGAGAGTCGTTAAATAAAACCTAACATTAACATCCAACACTGTTATGTCCACCGTCACCTTTTCCATAATCATCATCGTTAACATGGCTTAATCTTTCTGACCAGTTCAGCTATTAGGAATTGGAGGTTATCTCTCTATCATTTCGTTCCCCTGTCTCTTGATCGTAATTTCATTTATGTTTTAATATAAATAATAGTGACATTAACATGAGATGTAAATGTAGGGAGGTTTTGCTCCTGAGAATCCTTCGGATCTGTGATGTGATTTGCTTCTGATGAAATGAGCAATACATTGCATTTTAATTCATTATATGCTTGATTAACTTCTTAAGTTCAGGACATGTAAAGTGATTTGTCCAGAACAGATTTTTCTATTATATTCTAGAATAAATACAAATTTCTCACATTCATAACAACATCAAGCTTTTCCATGAATTATTCATTGCGATTTCATTTGGATTATTAACTGTTCTAGATTGGGTGGTACAGTAAAACCTCGTTAATCTGGACTAATTGGTGGGATAAGTTGATCAGTTTAACAAAAGTCCGGATTAACTGAAATAACCTAAAAGAACCATAGAAAGTACATTAAAACCCCGTTTATAGCAACAAAACACGTTTATTATGGTGTATCTAAAGAGCATAGGCCTAAGTACATTCTTTTGCCTCTTAATTATACTTTAAAAAACTTTGTATAATCAATAATAATATTTTTTTGTACAGTTTAATTTCTTTATTACAAACTTGATGGATTTTCTTTATTTTTAATACTATGGGTGTAATATTGTAATTCCATAATTCTAATGTATAAAAGTCTTAAAACAAGGTCATTTCATTTTTCCAAACTCATCATCTTTGGTTTTTTTTTTCTCCCCCTGTCCGGATTAAGCTAAGTCCAGCTTATTGGTATCCGGATTAACGAGGTTTTACTGTATTTCAAAATTTGTGTTGTAATAGAAGAACAGCTTAACAAATCATATCTAAAATAAATGCAGCTATATCCCTTGTCACCTGTATATTGAAATACAGTTTACTACTGAAGTTGTATGGAGTAAATGATTTGGTAGGATCTTCATATCTAGCAGTTGATTATCAGAGAGAAGTACATATATTTATTTTAAGATACTATTTGATGAACTACCTTAAAACATTGAAATAACTATATGATTTCGAAACTGCTATAACTTACATTAAACAACGAAGTTGTTGATAATGCTACCATAGACTTTGTAGAGACGCTATTTCCTTTTCTTAATTTGTAATGTATCAATATACTTTGCAGAAATAATACAACAGCCCATGTTTGTATGATGAACAAAAGAATGCAGATGATTATTAATGCAGATATAAAATCATGTATGTTTTATTCTGTTTTATTTGTTTCTGTGAAAGAGAATATAATGAGTTTATTTTTACTTGTAAGAGAATTCACCTATTTTAAATGCTACTGAATGAATATCTAGTGCATCTGTGTGTAGAAGGCAACACTGTCTTACTGATCAGACAAAATCCTTTCTTTTTCAATGTATGGTCATTTACTATAGTTTTGATGTTAAATGTAAGTTTTAACACATTTTAACTTGGTAAATGTAGTCTACATGAATGACACAAATCGAAGTGGTAGTTACCTTGAGAATAAATATCTTAAATATTATTCATTTATTTATATAACTGTCTGAAATGGTAATATAAAGGCCATATCTTTCAGAACTTTACTTTTTCTTGAGCTAATTCAAGTTTTATTATTTCTGTTTTATGACAGATGAATTTTCATGCAATTATTTTTCGTTTCTAACACAAACATGCGTATTTGAAAGTGCTGAGAACTTCTTTCATATTTTGCCCATGGTGTGTCATAACTTGATGTGAAACTTTACTGCAGGATGGAACTGGACGCAAAATATTTTATTTACTACTAAAAGAAGTTGTCTAAAATTTTCTCTCCTCATAAGAGAATCTTGTCGAGAGGAGTTTCTTTTCAGTTTTCCCTCTAGTTTAGAGTATTTGTGTGAAATTAAGTTATAAATCAGAAATACCGTATTTTCTCGAATACCTCACACCCTCGAATATGCCACGCACCTTTAGAAAGACAAAAACAATATATATATATATATATATATATATATATATATATATATATATATATATATATATATAAAATAAATAAATAAAAGAAACTCAAATTAAACTTTCAGCAAATGTATTCACGACAAATTAAAAACAATTACAAACAATTGCTTCAATTCAGTGAACAGTGAATTTTATCCTGGAATAGAATCCTCCAGTCTCTGGTGCAACTTGCACTTACATCAAATAAGGGCTGTAGTACGACTTTCATGTCCCTCTGCATCTTCAATAATTTTAAGTTTTTCACTGCAAGTAAAGGATCGCAATCTCAGATCTTTAGTGTTACTCATTTACAGAATTGAAAATATAAGACGCACAAACTATACACTTATCACAGTTGAACTTGATTCTGACACATGTACAGCTAATCCAACCACTATTTAACAATATTAACAATTGAAATATTCACGTGGGAATATATTGGCATCCTCCTACCACCTTAGGAGTTGCACAGGAGGAAAATCAGGCAGTGTTGCCAACTTAATTTCGAATAAACCACGTACCCATATTTTTTACTTGTATTCATATATTTCTGATAAAAAAATGCCCAGGGTATTTGATAAAATACGGTATGTACTTACAGCAAAAGTCCACTTTACTAACTTCAAGAGTTTTAGATTAATTTAAAACTGTAATCCTCAAAAATTTGAACCATAATGTTCCATTAATTACATATTTTATATCAGACACATTGTGGCTTGATTCTCAGTAGATGCTCGTGTCACCAATCTGTATTCTCAAGTTGCCTAACATGTCATTTCCTATTTCTTCTCTCCTTTAATAGCCAGGCAAAATGTAACCAGCATGAGTTGAAGTAATTTCATTTATGCTGTATGTATTTATTGTAGATATACACTCAGGGTCAAAAAAAACCGGACACTTCTATATTTGCTTGTATTTTGTTGCCAATTATTTCAAAATGAAACAAAACCCATTTAAACAAAATAATGTTTCATTTAGCATCTTATACGACAACATTTGAAAAAAAAAATCTGTGATGAGAAAATTTACAAAAAATTACAAAGGGCGTATAACTATGGCATCGTTTGGTCTAACTGTTTTTTCATTTTATGGTGCCTTAACCATTAAAAAATCTTTTTAGTAACGGGTATTACTCCCTCTGGCTTGAATAACTGCATCCATACGTCTTGGCATGCTCTCAATTTGGTTAGCAATGTCTTCTTGAGGAATAAGTTCCCATTCTTCGCTAAGTGCTCGCCTCAACTCTTGTAACGATTCTGGTCTCGGTCGTCTATTTTTAATACGCCGTCCCAGCATGTCCCACACGTGTTCAGTTGGGTTCATGTCTGGACTCCTTGCTGGCCATGGAAGAACATGGATTCCCACTTCTTGGAGATAATCTCTGACCGCATGGGCAATATGCGGCCGTGCATTATAATGCATTAAAACAAAATTATCGCCTACAAATTGGCCAAATGGCACAACATGATCAGCCAAACATTCATTTATATACCTGTCAACACGTGTTCAGTTGGGTTCATGTCTGGACTCCTTGCTGGCCATGGAAGAACATGGATTCCCACTTCTTGGAGATAATCTCCGACCGCATGGGCAGTATGCGGCCGTGCATTATAATGCATTAAAACAAAATTATCGCCTACAAATTGGCCAAATGGCACAACATGATCAGCCAAACATTCATTTATATACCTGTCAGCTGTTAGTCTTCCATTTTCAACAAAAACCAACTCTGTACAAGCATCCGTACACACTCCTGCCCAAACCATCACTCCACCACCTCCATACGGCACATTTTCGGAAATGCAACACTGTGAAAATCGTTCTCCCCTCCTACTGCAAACTCTTTCACGTCCATCAGGTGAGCACAGATTGAAACGGGACTCATCGGTGAACAGAACACAGCTCCACTGTCCATTTCTCCAATCCCTGTGATCATTTGCAAAACGCAGTCGTTCAACTCGATGCATCCTGAGAAGTCTGGGACCAGTTGCAGGTCTACTTGATATCAGTCCACTTGCTTTAACCTCCTTCTAACTGTTTTGGCCGAAATTGAGCGTCCATGCATGTTAACAAATTGCTGGGCTACACTAGTAGCTGGCAGGTTGCGCTCCCTAAGAACTCTCAACACCATATACCTGTCTTCATTTGGATTTGTAGCTCTTGGATGACCCGAACATGGTCTTCTGGTATATTCTAGGGTCTCTCTATACCGTTTTATGGCATCATGGATTGTGCTTCTAGCCATATACATAACATTTGCAATGTAACGTACACTGCGTCCATCATCGTAAAGGGCTACAGCTCGAGCCACATCTTTAGGTCGCATCTTGTTTTAAGACAAATGTTACAACCCCACTTAAACTCAGAAAATGTAAAAATAAAGAAATAACGAATGATAACGATAATGAAGCTCAAAATGGTTGAGACAAAATTGTTATAGCTGAGACTCCGAAAGCAAAATTGGAATATTTGGTTGTAATGGCTTGTTTATAAAACAAAAAACAATCAACAATGTATACACGTCTCCATAACAACAGATGGCTACCATAATATTGTATGAGAAGATAATGTTTTGCATAATACCAGCAAATATTAAAGTGTCCGGTTTTTTTGTCCCTGAGTGTATTTTAGTGAGAGTATTCATTTCTGAGTCATATATCAGCACTAGATGAACAAAGGCAGCATAAAATATTAATATTACATTCCTGTGTATCTTCAAGCAGTGTTTATTTAATTGTTTATACGAGATTTTATCAGTTTTATTAGAAGGATAATTAATCTTCAACAATACAACCAAAATAATAAACTGAGAATTTTTCTTTATCATTTTTTCACAGCGATTATCTTCAGAACTGTTCCCTTCAGCTTTCATTAGTTTATATTGTAAAACATTGCCTTTTTGTATGGCATATCATGTCTAAAACTGCTTGTACACTATCAAAATTTTCTTCCAGTTCAGTACTTTACAAAAAAACTTTTAGAAATTTTATCAGTATTGAAAAACATTTGTCAGACGCTGTTTCATATGGTTAAAAATTTGACAAGATTTTAAAACATGTGCTTCAAGGTCATTGTAGTCAATGTAGGCTTATCTACCAATATAAATATGTAAATCTTTCGGAGAATAACTGGACTATACAAAACAATATTAACTTAACTGCACTGTGCCCTAAAATGAAGCATATTACAATTGCATATTGTTTTAAAACAAAATATTTATGATCAGTATTCACTTACTGTAGGTTAGAGGTTAGAATCTTCATAAAAAATTCATATATTGGTATTTAACTCGAGTATCTGCCTCGCAATTTCCTCATATGCATTATTTTTCTTCATTTTGTTGTAATATTCCACATACAGGCAAGGGTTTAATTCATTTAACTCACAAACATCTTCTCACAGCCAGGACGCCATGTTTTTTGTGGTTATTGGCACCATAATATTTTCGAATCTCATTGGTCAATTCCTTCAAATAATTACCAAATCTTCGGTTGATTAGAACATGTTATTTACTATCAAGACAAAGACTTTTAAAGTGTTGTAAATGATTTGACAAAGCTTTTAGAGTATTGGCATATCTTGAAAAGTCTTGTGAAGCATTGAATTTGACGAAATTTGATCGTGTACAAACAGCATAAAGCAATATGGACATCAACCAATGCTGAAGCAATGTGGTATTAATAATTTACTAGCTGTCACCTCAATGAAAGTGCATTTCAGATAGATTTGGTTACTTTTTTTTAACTTCGTAAGTACAAAAGCCGTGAATGTAATCTAACAAAGTAGGTAAATAATACTAGTATCTATATTCAGTGACTCACGACATCATGTATTTATCCTAGTGGAATGGCTAGAAGCTCCTTGTCACTGTCATCAGTTTCGTCATTATCACTGTCCTTGCATAATAAATGCTGTTATATTGGTGTCTTGTAGATAATTAGTACGAGTGTTCAAGAATGAGTTTTGAAAGATATGAGCTCTCATTTCCTCATGAAATTTGAAAGTTAAATTTGACCTCAGTTCCTAAATACCCATTTACCATTGTGGTGACAAATAACAAACCAGTTGAGAATAAATTTGGTTCATAATTTTTTTAAGTCTTGCCAGCCATTTATAGTATATAGTTTATATTTACCCGTGCTTCACGCTTCACCTTAGTATTGGTTTCATATCATCTGAAACTACAATACTTAGACATAACTGTGGGATGTGCCTGTGTATATTACAGACTATACCAACAGAAGATTACACTTTCTCTTTTATATTATTTTATAGAGTATGTTTCAATGGGATATCTCGTGTTTTAATTAGTAGACGGTGAATGCAGGATGACTTATCGTTGAATGTAGGTGCACATTTACTATATGTTACATTTTTTTCATTCAGACCATTGGCTCAACAGGTTTTAAACGTAACAGTTGGTAGAGCAGCTGGCTACGGACTGGAAGGTCCGGGGTTCGATCCCAGGTGGTGACAGGATTTTTTCTCGTTGCCAAACTTTCAGAACGGCCCCGAGGTTCACTCAGCCTCCTATAAAATTGAGTACCGGGTCTTTCCCGGGGGTAAAAGGCGGTCAGAGCGTGGTGCCGACCACACCACCTCATTCTAGTGCCGAGGTCATGGAAAGTATGGGGCTCTACCTCCATGCCCCCCAAGTGCCTTCATGGCATGTTACGGGGATACCTTTACCTTTTTTTTTACAGATGACGTCAAATGCTACTGTATCTCCGTATGAAAAGAAAAATAACGTACTGTAGTACATACCTTGCAAGGTTCAGTCCATTTCCTGTGCGATGTACTGTTGCAATGTTTCTCTATAGCCTGAGTTGTTCTGGGTTTTATTTCAATTTTACATACATTACACACGATATTGTCATCGTTAATACATAAAATGTCATTCTCATACTTCTTAATTGCATTTCGTATCTCTGAGAGAATTTAACGTTTTACCATTATGAATGGGCGGCCGGGTAGCTCAGTTGGTAGAGCAGCTGGCTACGGACTGGAAGGTCCGGGGTTCGATCCCAGGTGGTAACAGGATTTTTTTCTCATTGCTAAACTTTCAGAACGGCCCCAAGGTTCACTCAGCCTTCTATAAAATTGAGTACCGGGTCTTTCCCAGGGGTAAAAGGCGGTCAGAGCGTGGTGCCGACCACACCACCTCATTCTAGTGCCGAGGTCATGGAAAGCATGGGGCTCTACCTCCATGCCCCCCAAGTGCCTTCATGGCATGTTACGGGGATACCTTTACCTTTACCTTTTACCATTATGAATGGATCAGCACAACACTATTAATAATAATACGGTAATAATAATAATAATAATAATAATAATAATGATTTATTTAACCTGGCAGAGTTAAGGCCATACAGCCTTCTCTAACACTCAACCAGGAGTAAAACTGTGTTACATAAAACACTACAAATTTACAAAGTACACTACAATTTTATACACAAAACTGAATAAAATAATAATGTAATGTAAACAGCAAATAAGTAGAAATCAGACATAATATATAACATACAGAAAGAAAGGAAAAGGCATAATAAAATGTGAACAGCAGGTCAAAATAAATGAGACAAACAAAGTATAAAAAAATAAAACAATTATTGATAATAATAATAATGATAATAGTAATAATAATAATAATAATAATAACTTTTATTATTATATTATTACTATTCAATGCGTACTAAATACTTGAGCAGGATAACACAACTGCACACATTGCGTTATGAACGGATTGGGGTTCCTTCGTTTTGTACGCTGCTGTACTTGCCAGGTACACAAAAGATGGACGGCGAGGCACGTGCCATATACTCTGATACGAAACAACTTCACTTTTTCTTAAGTCATCCCGCATCCACTGTCTATTAATTAGCTATAATTCTGCATCCATAGATGAGTTTTAAATTGTAAATACATTGAAATGATGCACTAAATTAGCAGTTTCAGTCGATACCGACAGATGGAAGATTGCTTTCAATACATCGTTATAATGTTCATTATTGTCATATAACCATTCATCTCTCATGCTACAGACGTGGACAAATTATTAACAAAATTGACGATTTTTATGATAATTCTGTTTACAAAATTTGATTTTTCAATTTAGACTACAGTTGACAATTTTGCATATTTCTATCATTACAATAGACAGAAATATGCAAAAATGTCAACTGTAGTTTAAACTGAAGAGTTAAATTTTGTAAAAATATATAATAAAAATCTTCAATTTTGTTAATAATTTGTAAATTAGCAAAAATATCAACTACAGTCTAAATTGAAGAGTCAAATTTTGTAAAACTATAAAATAAAAATCTTCAGTTTTGCTAATAATTTGGAAATATAAAAAATGTCAACTGTATTCCAAATTGAAGAATCGAATTTTGTAAAAATATATAATAAAAACCTTCAGTTTTGCTAATAATTTGTAAATATGTAAAAATATCAAATGTAGTCCAAATTGAAGAGTTGAATTTTCTAAAAATATACAGTACAAATCTTCAATTTTGCTAATAATTTGGAAATACGCAAAAATGTCAACTGTAGTCAAAATTGAAGAATCATATTTTGTAAAAATATATAATAAAAATCTTCAATTTTGCTAATAATTTGTCCAGTCTGTATTTAATTCTCAAAACACAAGGGTATGGGCATCAGAAAATTCTCATATGTACCATGAGACATCACTTAATCCTGAAAAAGTTAGAGTGTGGTGTGCAGTAATCGTTTACGGAATCATTGGACCAATTTTCTTTGAAAAGATTGTAAATAGTGATGTGTATAAGTACATTTTTCACAGACTTCATGTAGCAGCTAGAAGACATCAAACTTACGCAGGGATATTTTCAACAGGATGACGCCATGTGCCACACCTCTAATGAATCCGTGGCACATATAATCGGCTTCCTTGAGGACCATGTTATCTTTAAATGTTTGTGGCCCCCAAGGTCACCAGACTTACCGTCAGCGGATTATTTTCTGTTGGGCTGTCTCAAGGAAGTAATCTACAGAAACAGACCATGCACCATTCAGGATCTCTGCACAATCATCACAGCCAAAGTAAACAATAATGATGCAAAATGTTGAGGCATGTATCTGACAACATAGTGAAAAGGGAAAGATTGTATGTCCAGGAAGAGGAGGGACACTTCCAGCACATCTTGTAATGGTAAGTTATTTTCCTTTTTACATTTGCTTACATTAATGTTTTGTTATTTTAGTCAAACGATAGACCCATTTAAAAAGTGGGATATCCCATTGAAATACCTTGTATCTATTCATAAGCTTTTATTTTCGCTAGTCTGTCTGCTATAAATAAATACTCTGTATTTAGTATAATACAGTGATATAGCGTGCTCTTCCACAGAAATAGATTTTTCTGGTCATAACTCACTGGTTTTTATATGCCATCTGGCAGAACTGATGCACAGAGGAGGGGATTTGAATTACTGTTGGTACACCCATATGAAAAGTCTAAGCACAACATGCTGTACAAAGAAATTTGAGCCATGCTGCATCAATGTTAATTCTCCTCATGAAGAATTCGTGACCAATGTTTCTTTTATAAACATGAAATCGTAAGTTTTTGAATGACCTTAAAATAAGGTTACCCGTTTCCCAGGGACAGTCCTTGAAGTTTGCTTTCTATCTCCGGAAAAAATTCGTCCCTGGAATGTCCCCGAATTTAATAACTTTTTTTCCCAATATCCTCAGATTTTCATTGTTAATATTATTGAATAATTTCAAGGGAAAAATTGTTCCGGGGCAGGTTATCGATCCCGGGACCTCTGGTTGAACGTACCAGTGCTCTGCCAACTGAGCTACCCGGGAACTCCACCCAACACCGTCTCAACTTTTCCCTTTATATCCACACAACTCGCGTGGGCTGACAAAACGCCAGAGACCCACATCGAGTGCACACAATCTCTGTGTGACTTAGAATTGTGGTTTTCTGTTAACGTACACAGTGACGTATATATTATGCAAATCTCGTCTTTCAGGTGTTTACTTATTTACAATTGACTTTTAGAGAGCCCAGAGGCTCATTGCCCCCCTTACATATGCTTGCCATCGGTCTCTATCCTGAGCCAGATTACCTCCCATCTACATCTCGGCCTCCCCAAAGATCTTTTTTCCCTGCGGCCTTCCAGCTAACACACATATATTTCTGGATCCGCCCATACATTCTACATGCCCTGCCCATCTCAAATATCTGGATTTAATATTCTTAATAATTTCCCGGTTTCTGATCGGGTCAAAACCCTGGTATTTAACCCTTGTAGTGAATTTCAGTGAAGTCCGGAAGGCTTACTTAGTCAAATCCACTCTCCTCACCTCCACGCTAGGGCCCTCTGGGATCTTTTTAAGATGCGAAAGAGAGAGTGGTGTGCGGAGAGCAATGGGAAGCTACTGCATTTATCTTTCCCAAGAAAAACTGCAAACATAGCATGATGACTGGAGAAGAATGGAATGTGTGAAGTGGACAGACAGAATAAGAAATGAAGCTGTGTTGGAAAGAGTGGGTGAAGAAAGAATAATACTGAAACTGATCAGGAAGAGGAAAAGGAATTGGTTGGGTCACTGGCTGAGAAGAAACTGCCTACTGAAGGATGCACTGGAAGGAATGATGAACGGGAGAAGAGTTCGAGGCAGAAGAAGATATCAGATGAGACGAGATTAAGATATATGGATGATATGAGGAAATGAAGAGGAAGACAGCAAATAGGAAAGATTGAAGAAAGCTGGGTTTGCAGTGAAAGATCTCCCTTGGGCAGAACAGTAAATGAATGAATAATTATGTCAGGTGAAGAATACAATCCAGCATTCTCCTGCAACTTCATCCCTTTTAACCCCTAAATATTTTCCTAAAAACTTTATTCTCAAACACCCTTAGCCTCTGTTCTTCTCTCAATGTGAGAGTCCAAGTTTCACAATCATACAGAACAACCGGTAATATAACTGTTTTATAAATTCTAACTTTCAGATTTTTTGAGAGGAGACTGGATAACAAAAGCTTCTCAACCGAATAATAACAGGGATATCCCATATTTATTCTGCATTTAATTTCCTCCTGAGTGTTATTTATATTTGTTACTGTTGCTCCAAGATATCTGAATTTTTCCACCTCTTCAAAGGATAAATTTCAGATTTTTATATTATTATATTATTATTTAGATAATATTAATATATTCCATTTCCATTATATTAATATTAATGTGGCTTAATGATCCTTCCACATTGCTGTGATAAATTTTGCTAATGCAACTTTGCCGCTTTTCCATGATGCCATAATCAAAATTGAATGTGAGGATACCTGCAGTCGAGTCTTCCGCTGTTATCGAAGTTAGTAAAAAAAATTTGAACTCCAGGAAAGAAGACACATTCATTCCACCATCAATTAAACTAGTTTTGGGCGTCTTCAGAAAAAGTGGATCTTACTTCACAACAATATTCTCAGTATCTCTCATGATTTTTATGAAAATGCTGTCGAAAATCTTATTGCCAGGGTTATTTATTCACATAAGACATCTATAAAATGTACTTATATTGCTGATACGTCCTCTAGGAAGACAAAAACATTAAGAAACAGTCCTTTATGTAGATGGACTTTACTTGGATGAAAATAATTAATTTTATGAAATTTCTTGCTTGAAGATTATGTGACTTCAGAGAAAATGGCAGACTGGAATGAAGAATAGTAATATGCATTACCAGAGCGGTATGTTGAAGTTCTCATGTTCGAGAATAAGTTTGAAAAAGCGAAACGTAGTTGAGCTTTTTTAATTTCCGAGAATTGAAAGAAAACATACCGCTCGTGTATTGTACATTATTTTGTGCGAAGATCGTTTATTACATACCTGAAAGAGGAATTTCTAATTAGTTGCAATGAAATCTCCATCTTGGTTTCTGTTCAATGACGGCAAAGTTGCAGAACAAAAATATCTATCTTCAACATTGTTGCTTTAAAATGTTTTCTGTGATTACTATACTCCAGCAGGCCGTAATATACGTCTGTCTTTTTTTCCTCCCAGTCTATAAATGCGAACTTAAAACAAACGGCTTCCTTAATGTTATATGCATCACGAATGCACTAACTTTAGTGGAGTTGTAGAGTTTACTTAATTTTTGCAAATATTTAAAAACAATAATTTAGGTGAAATTGCAATGGTAAGTTTCCAATTTATAATTATTACTATATTGAACGTCTCTAAAAATAATATGTTAAAAGCCTAAAGCAGTAAAATCTATATGTCACTTAAGCGGTAAGAAGAGGGAAATTGTTATGTGTGTGAGGTTGGGAATACTGAATGTGTAATTTTAGACTTACCGTGGATTGGTTTTGTGTGGAAACCAAGCAAATACGCACGATCTCGCACAAAATGCTTTTCTTTGCTCAAAATGGGTGGACATTTTAAATTTTTTTTTGTGAGAAAATAATTCCCTGTGCACAATTTCAGAAGTTGACTGAAGTAGATTTTTTTACAAACTGAATACATTTATTCAGTACTGAAAATAAGGCTTTAGATATGTTTCATCAGCAACAATTTTTCTAATAGTTTGTGTTAAGAAATTTTGGTTCATTATTAGGATTATGTTTAGTAATACAAACCGCTACAGGACTATTTTTGGCAATACATTACTGCCCAAACTTTGAACATTTCCATTGAAATATGTTACAACAAAAACCTCACCCAAGCAAGGAATCAAACCCTGGCCCACTACCACAAGACCACAATGGTGGACATCATGTTGTTAGTCACAAAGTTAGTGTTGGAATGGATCATCTTGCAAATGTTATGCCGCCATGGTGGTCTGGTGCTACAGAGCTGGACTTAATAATCCTATGGACCCGGGTTCAATTCGCGGCGTACCCCCTTGTTTATAACGTGTTGGGTCTAGCCTGTGGTCCAGGTAACACAGGGATTTTCTCTGGTTTCCCTGTGGCATCCCAACAAATCTCCGTCATCTCATCTCATCATGTGTGTAGTGTAGACCAGCCTCCTATGGCGCACCCTGGGAAATGAGTCTGTTTCTAAATTGGTGTATGTAATGGGTGAATGACGAAGAGTCAAGTTGTCCACGATTAGTTTAAAAAAAGTTACATCGTCGTGTCCGTCCTGGTATCCCATGTGTCTGCCTGATTTTAAAGATGTATTCACGAGATATTTCGTTTGGAACCAAAATCAGCACGTTAGCACATCGGAGTCGCGTTATATACTGCAAGGAAGTTTTCGCCCACGTCGAAAATGGCCGCGGGTTCCGTCAAATCAATGTCATGCTCGCATCGTAGTAGTATACCCGATAGAACGAGGCCACATTTATTTCAAGCGTGTTATTTGTCACGAAGTTGTGTCGGAATGGATGACCCTGCAAATGTTACATTATCGTTTCCGTCCTGGTACCCTATGTGTCATCCACTGCTGTGGAATAACGATTAGCATGCCTAACCGTCAAACAAACGGACTGATTTGAACAAGTTATCTGGTTGAGGTTTTTTCCTGGAGTTCCTCAACGCATTAAGAGCAAATGATGGGTAAAGGCTGGTTCACAATAAACCGAGAACGGAAATATTGTTAAAATAAATGTATTCAAATGTGAGCATTCACAATTAATTATTGTGAATGCTCACATTTAAATACATTTATTTTAATATTATTTCCGTTATCGTTCTCGTTGTCGTTTCCGTTCCCGGTTTATTGTGAACCAGCCTTAATTTTGGGCGCAGGATCCTGGATTCATTTCGCTGGCATTATCACTCAGATGCTAGATAACCACAGTAATTGATAAACGTAAAATAAACCACTAAAAATGTGTCGGTCTGATTTTAAAAACGTATTCACGTCAAAATGTCGTATTGTTGCAATTGCGCATTTTATTCCTTATTCCTTACGATATAAGCAATATCCGAGAACCGAAGTGAGTTATTTTGGATCATTCTGAGCGCTTTTGTCGTTTTCTTTCCGTTTAGTAAGTTTAGTTGATAAGGCTGGAAAATTTCAATGCGGCATAAATGGGAATTGAATGAGGATAATTTCATATTGTATTAGAATTGCTTGCATGTGAGATTTGAAAGACAGATTTATAGACAATCAAATATAAATATGTACTGAATATCAATTACAAGTAACACGTGGGTCTAAAGAATTGTTATGCATTTCTTATGCTCTATTATAGAATGTGTATTTATTTTTGTCCAATACTGTACTTCGTCGAACTTAGTAAAATATGTAAACAAACCCTGAAAATAAAAATGTTCAGATGTCTGCATTCTCATTGGCTGAATTAGGCCCAACACAACTGCCCTCTATCTGTGGCGATTTGAAAGTTCATCTCTGTTTAGTCGAGCGATAATACGATACGAGAGCGGTTGTGTTAGTAATGTTCTGCATTTTTGGAGCGGTAAGTGATTCAATGTTTTTCTTCAAATACGTGCATTTCAAGGTTATTTGCAAATCCGTCGGGGACAATATGACACAAGTGAAGAAATTGATTTATGAAGTTCATTTATTTAAAATGACAGGTACATTGAAAATCTGACATTTCATTGTCCCATGCGACTTCAGGCTTCCCAGTAGTGATTGTAGCAAGTTCATTTCCTGTTTTTGGTCGTAGAGCTTGCAGTTTGGTTTTGGGATAATACAAATAAGTGTCTTACGCTGTATTGTGGTGTTTATTTATAACTTGATACAAGTAAAAAATGCATGGGGATAGTTTTCATTTGACACTTTTAAGTTACGACTTTAATTACCACAATTTTACTTTCCATCATAGGCTGAGAGAGAACGGTTTCCTTGGGGGGGGGGGGGGGGAGCAAGACCATTTATCTCCTCCTCCTGGTATAGCTTGACCGTGGTACAATATATCGGAATATGATCATTCATGTTACATCCATGTCCGCGATGTTTCGGACCGAGTTGTATAGTGCTTGAACTGTAGGTCTACTACAAATTATAATAGGGCATAACTTAAAACAGTCTCCCTCTTTTTCTCTCTCGTACAGAAACACATGCATACATGATTAACACTACGTAACAGTGCTAACAAACTTTTTTATTTGAAGCTTAAGGGCCAGTCACAATGAAAATTAAACGTAACGTAAGCGTTAACTTAACGTTACAGTAAAATCAAGAAGTCATACCATCATTCACCATGGGAACATAAACATAACAGCAAACATACTTGGTAACCATGGAAACATAACAACGACGCCATTTTCTCATATTCTGTCGTATACTTCAGCGCTCCACGATTGTGTTCTGTTTGCAAATCACGCAAGCATAAGCATGAAAGTTTGGAGTTTGCAAACTTTCATGTTAACGTCTTACGGTAATGTTTATGTGAATCATTGTGAATTATCCCATTTGGTAGCATGGGCGCAAACTTCTGTGTTTATGTTACGGTTATGTTTAATTTTCATTGTGAATGGGCCTTAAGGCTCATTCACAATGAAAATTAAACATAACATAAACATTAACATAAGCACATAAACATATGCCACAAACTTAAGTAGCCAAGGCCCATTCACAATGAAAATTAAACATAACGTAAACATTAACATAAGCACATAAACATATGCCACAAACTTAAGTAGCCAAGGCCCATTCACAATGAAAATTAAACATAACGTAAACATTAACATAAGCACATAAACATATGCCACAAACTTAAGTAGCCAAGGCTCATTCACAATGAAAATTAAACATAACGTAAACATTAACATAAGCACATAAACATATGCCACAAACTTAAGTAGCCAAGGCCCATTCACAATGAAAATTAAACATAACGTAAACATAACACGTGTGTGGAAACAAACATACCGAATCAACAAAATTACAGAATCTATTACATAAAAATGGAGAATTTGACAATGACTGACGATGTAGCTATTCAATTTATGTTTCTAATAACTACAATGGCATCAGTATATGGCTTTCAATACTTGAAATCAAAGAAACGGAGATGTAAAATAATAAACTTTTCGTCATATGATTCCATGTTGCGCGCCTAGCTATCATCATGGCCAATAGATCAAAATATTGCCTGTAGGCAAAGCCCATGAGATGTTAAACAAAAAGTGAAAACACGCTTTCCGCTTGTGTACTGTTTCCAAATCGCATAAACATAAGCATGAAAGTTTGGAGTTTGCAAACTTTCATGTTAACGTCTTATGATTAAGATTAAGTTTATGCTTATGTAATTCATTGTGAATGCTTTCATTAAATAACATGGACACAAGGTGTTATGCTTACGTTATGTTTATGTTTAATTTTCATTGTGAATGGGCCTTTAACCTTCCTGAAGATATCATATGAAATGTAAACTCTAAGGGTGCTGTTCATAGACATTTCGCTAGCCCACGCTACGAGCGTGCTAAACTAGCCCCGGCTATCGACTGGTTATTTGTACAGGATTCATATCATATCATATTGCTAACACTGGTTTATGAATACGAAAAATGTTAGTTCGCTGTTCATCCACCGGAAGCCCATGCTAAGAATGTCTATGAATACGGCCCTAATTATTTTACTTAATCTCTCGTTTTTAAGTGTACACATTATACCGGGATCACTTTTCTTTTTTCTGCATTGTTATGCAGTATGTTGTTCATATTTCTCCAAGTGGCGGCCAGAACACCTGCATACTTCTAACACATGAGTACAGGCTGTTAAAAAAACACACACACACAAAACAATGCTTCCGTTCCTCAATGAGATACAGAAATTCTTGAAATTTAAAATAAATATCATAGTCCAGATGTCAATCCTATGTGCCCGCCGCCTTTACCCCCAAGGAAATGCCCCCAGTACTCATTTCTGTCAGAGGCTGTGTAGACCCCCAGGGCCATAGTGCGGCTGGAAGGATTAGATCAATAAAAAATCCATGATCCCACCGGGAATCGAACCTGCGACCCTTCTGGCTTGCAGCGTTATGCCTTAAGGCTATGTATGGATTGGTGAAAATAACTAAAAACTATTAAAAATGAAAATTTTGTTTTTAACTCTAAAAAAAATAAAATAATGTTTGTTTTCTAAACCTGTGCTTATTTTGGCCCTATGGCAATTCAAAGCCCCTCAGAACGATTTAAAGAGACCAATGCCTGCGAGGAGCTGCAACCCTTTAAACTGACACTCAGCTGTCATTCTGACAGACTTTGTTCTTCATTCTAACTAATTTTACTTTTCATTCAGTTCATATTTCGCATTGTTATGTAGGAGAAAAATGTGTGTGGTAGGTCTGTAGAGGAAGAAAGGATATCGATAGTATATATCACATCTCGTTTTCTCGATTTTCCAATGTTCAACATTTTGTAATATTCAAAATGCTCTAATGAATGCAGTTTTTTCCCCAATCTCAGTGACAATCTCTCCACAAAATCATGTGAAGTAAACTGACATATGTGTTTTCTTCTGCTGTTGAAAGTATTCAAATTACCATGTGTTGAGGATGTGATGAGTTTTGAAAAATTAACAACGAAAAGAGTCAATTTTGTTTTTCTCAAAAAGTAGGCCTAATTGGAAAAATATGAAAGGCTTGTGTCATATTTTACAGATAGATCTATCAGGAATAAATTAAATATAAATTTAAGGAAAAGGATGTAAACTTTGAAAATTTGGACAATTATAATGCAGTATTAAAAAAAAACAGCAAAAATTAATTATAAGCAAACTAATTGGAATATCAAAGTGAAAATTTGTGCATTGCATGTCCATATTGTAAGAAATATGTGGTAAAAGTTTCAGGTTAATTGGTGTAAAAATGTAGAAGTTAGAAATTTCACAAATCCATAGCCTTAACTGCTACACTATCACGTGCTCCGTTTATTATTGTGGCTGAAAAAAAACTAGAACAAAGAGTTGCCAATTTGCCGTTGTATAGTGTATTTTCACATAATGTAAGTTATTACATTTTAATTTCGAGCACTAAATCGAATATTAATTTTCATGAAGCAGTGTTGAAAATGGTGTGGCATTTGTGTGAAACTTTTTTGTTACAACAAACACAATTGAACAATCTGAAATATCCACCAAGAGCGATTATATTAAAAGGATTCAAAATATTAAGAATTTTGTTGAAGGATGAGGGGGGGGGGAGGGGTTATACGTATATAGGCTATTTCTTAATATGATTAGCAATGCATCTTTTTCTGTCCAGGAATGGGTTTGAAAGAGAAGAGTTCAAGAGAGCACATAGGAATTTCGCCATCTTGTCGAGACAGATATGAGAATGTTAACCAGTATAATTTCTTCATTAATACCAGGTGAGCCTACTTCTATTGAAGTCACAAATAGCTTACAGGAGTATTTGCTATCTGGCCGTAAAACCTTGAAAAGGGAAAACTTAATTAGCAGCATTCAGTAGCACACGCAGAATTTTGTTGAGGGGTGAAGGATCATTATTAAAATCGTTTACAACTTACATTATCGGTATTTTAAATTTTGTGTTTTATTATTATTATTATTATTATTATTATTATTAAAATATGAACTGTTAAATGCACAAAATGATAAACGAACATTTCACAATAAAGTTAGAACTCAAACTAACGAACGGGTGAATACTGCTCTTAAAATGAATTTAAAATCGACAATGCACAATATTTAACATCTGCACTGCAAGCAAAACTGTCGAAATCTTTTCAATATATTTCATAACAAGTTAAATTTCATATTGTGTCGGCGTCATTTTATTACATGATTGGTACTAGGCGATAGGTCTTTCTATAATAAAAATAGCATTGTTATAATTTGAATACACACAGCACCAAGCACAGGGATTATATTGAAGGACAGGTAGGAAGACTATGCCTTATGTCGATGTAGATTTTGTTACTCTGACAGTGAAAAATTAGAGGAAGGAAAACAATTATAGATAAAAAAAATATTCAAATCTAAATATGTTATTTTTTTTTTAAAGTTCAAGGGGTGGGTAACTCCAACCCCTTGTGTATGCCTCTAGTGGTATTACAATTAGGTTTCGAAAATGTGTAACTTGTCTCTAAGGTCGTGCAGCAAATAATGAAGTGGGTGTTCTCCCCTGTTAAATAGGTTTTGTAACCACAGCAAGGAAAAAAGAGATTTACCTTATTTATTTCGCCATCATACACAGACTGGAGAAGTAACTACAAAAGTTTACTCTTGAGGCTGGATCATATTATTTGTTTATTTTGTGACCGAAGCATTCAGTAATAAAATGTTCACTCCTTAAATCCAGAAGAGCCATCGACATCACAATGCTTGATTTGTTCAGTACACCGAATTAGTTCATAATAGGCAGTAAGCAGGGGAGGAGATATGAAGCCATAGCCACTGTGACTATGACAGGAGTGCACAGGAGGTTCGAAGGGATTTGGGGCGCAATACTAGATAAACATCCAAGCTGCTATTTTCCCGCAATTGAGGTCCAGGAACATACTAGTGTGTTCTGCAGCCCCATGGAGTGTGTTGCGAAATTTTAGAATTGAAAAATAAATTTTGTGCCATCCAGGAAGACTCTTTACAATGCATTTTTTTATTTACAACGTAGTCTTTTGTTATGGTACATTTTATTTTGAGACAGACTTTACCAATGAAACGTGAACACCTGTAACAATGCTCAATTTAATTATTCTGCCTGGCGATATTCGAATGAAAGTGAACACTTCCAACAATGGTTAGTAATTCGTTTACTCTTCCCACTTATTGTTATAGTCCCGTTGCTCTAATTTCCGGCAGCCAATCGCGTTGCAGGTCGGCCACATTTAAACGTGTGCGTCATGTGATTCGCTCATGAAGACGTTATTCATTTCTTAAGGCTCGATAAATACTTAATATAATCGCCCGCCATTTTGGCTCTTTCGTTGGCGTTCGCAGAAAGCACATGAAGACGTTATTTGCCGCTCAATTATTTGCTGAATTACAGTGCGTTTGATTTATTATCATAGGAGCTACGACATGATAATTTTTAACGGTGTGGCAAATAAATCCCTCGTCTGGTAGCTCGGCAACGAAAGAACAAAAATGGCGAATGATACTACCTACCTAGACTTTATAGAGCCTTCACTTCCTAAGACGTAAGCAAAGAGGAGGAGTCACACTGGAGATAACAGCGTCGTGAGTATAGTAATAATGAGTTCAGAATCGTCAGAACTTATTGGCCAGTTTCAGTATATAGTACGTGTGAGCGGGTGATAGTGCCACTATTTTATCATAAGTGCTTTATTTAGATTTTTTAGGACAGATTTTTAATTAAAAAAACTCAATATGAATTAAGTTTTGGGTTAGATGACAGCAGTGCTAATTGAAATAATGTGAGCGAAAGTTCCCTTCAGGGTTCGTAAAAAATACTGCATTTCGAAAAATATATTATAGTGATGAATACTTGCAATATGGTTTTACGTGGCGTGGAGATGAATATAAACAAAATCCCGAGTGTCTTATATACGGAAATGTTTTGTCAAATCAGTCGATAGTGCCGAATGAATTAAAAAGACATTTAGAACATTTATTTGTCTATGTTTAGAACTGCCATTTTCAACGTCATACTTTCATACTTATGTGAATCAGCATTTTCTATCATGAAAATAAACTCTAAACAAAGTAACACACTGCTGCATCTTGAAGATGATTTACGTGTTGGCCTGTCAATCATAAGGCCACGCATACTTACTTACTTACTGGCTTTTAAGGAACCCGGAGGTTCATTGGTGCCCTGACATAAGCCTGCCATTGGTTCCTATCCTGAGCAAGATTAATCCAGTCTCTACCATCATATCCCACCTCCCTCAAATCCATTTTAATATTATCTTCCCATCTACGTCTCGGCCTCCCCAAAGGCCTTTTTCCCTCCGGCCTCCCAACTAACACACTATATGCATTTCTGGATTCGCCCATACGTGCTACATGCCCTGCCCATCTTAAACGTCTGAATTTAATGTTCCTAATTATATCGGGTGAAGAATACAATGCGTGCAGTTCTGTGTTGTGTAACTTCCTCCATTCTCCTATAACTTCATCCCTCTTAGCCACAAATATTTTCCTAGGCACCTTATTCTCAAACACCCTTAACCTATGTTCCTCTCTCAAAGTTAGAGTCCGAGTTTCACAACCATAAAGAAGAACCGATAATATGACTGTTTTATAAATTCTAACTTTCAGATTTTTTGACAGCAGACTGGATGATAAAAGCTTCTCAATCGAATAATAACAGACATTTCCCATATTTATTCTGTGTTTAATTTCCTCCCGAGTATCATTTATATTTGTTATTGTTGCTCCTAGGTATTTGAATTTTTCCACCTCTTCAAAAGATAAATTTCCAATTTTTATATTTCCATTTCGTACAATATTCTCGTCACGAGATATAATCATATACTTTGTCTTTTCGGCATTTACTTCCAAACCTATCTCTTTACTTGCTTCAACTTCCAAAGGGGTTAGAGAGAGAATAACGAAATTAAAAAATCGGAAGTCTCGAGGACCAGACAGTATTGCTACAGAGATTCTTAAATTAAGTTCCGAGGCCATAATTCCATACTTAATGCGTATATTTCATGTTTCCATAAACAATGCAGCTATTCCATGTGACTGGAAATCAGCTATAGTGGTACCCATACATAAAGGTGGAAATAAATTAGATGTCGGAAACTACAGACTGATTAGCCTTACATCTGTCGTATGTAAAGTCATGGAGCATTTGATATCGGATTATATTCGTCATGGTCTAAATGCGAAAGACTGGTTTTACAACCGCCAGCATGGTTTTAGGAAAGGCTTCTCATGTGATAGTCAAATTACGTCACTGGTTCAGGATCTAACTGAAGAGGTAGATAGAGGCGGAAGAATTGATGCAGTTGTGATTGATTTTTCGAAAGCATTTGATTTGGTGCCACATGACATATTAATAGATAAGTTAAGTAGGCTAGGAATAGATAAAAGAGTGGTGCTATGGATCCAAGAATTCTTAAACGGTAGAACCCAGAGAGTTAGAGTAGGTCATGAAATATCGGAAATTGGAAATATAAGTTCAGGGGTGCCACAGGGCAGCGTTCTGGGTCCATTACTCTTTATAATATACGTAAATGACCTATGCCAGAATATTACATCAAATATGAGGCTATTTGCAGACGACTGCATTATCTATAGAAAGATTAGAAATAATTCAGATGTAGATGCTATTCAAACAGACTTGAATAAAATTTATAACTGGGCGTTAATGCATAGGATGAAAATAAATGGTTCTAAAAGTAAATCTATAACATTTTGTAAAACCCGAGAGGAAACTAGTCTTAATTACGAATTCAGTGGTGTTGTAATTCCGCAAGAACAATGTTGTAAATACCTAGGAGTGTATTTAAACTCCAAACTTTCTTGGGGAGAGCATGTTAATAATGTTAAGGGTAAAGCATGGAGGGCACTTCACTTTATTATGAGAATCTTGAGAAAGGCTAGCCCCAAATCGAGGGAAATAGCATATCTAACGTTAGTGTGACCGTTAATGGAATACGGAACTACATGTTGGGATCCCTATAGAATATACCAGATAAATTCCTTAGAAAGAATCTAGTATAGGGCAGCTAAATTTGTTAAAGGTAAAAGAGAAGATGGAAACGATACGATAAAAGAACTTAAATGGGAAACTTTGGAAAACAGACGTAGGAAAACTAGAATAACATCATTGTATAGAGCACATCTAGGTCAGAAAGCATGGGTAGACATAACGGCTCGGTTAGAAAAGCCAACGTACTATGGTAGGAATGATCATGATTTTAAAATCAAATGTAGGAAACAGAAAACGGATGTAGGTAAATCCTCATTTTTAAATAGGAGCTAGATGGAGTCAGCATGTATATATATGCCGACGACATGGCCCTAGCATCCACATCACGGCAAAAGCTTCAGTCCTTGCTAGACCAATTATCAATATGGGCCCGAGAGAACGAATTAGCCATCAATGTAGACAAAACCGTATCCATGATCTTCCGCCGAGGAGGAAGAATAGCAGCTGAAGACACATTCCGTCTGGAGCACAGGGAGCTACAAAATGTAACCCAATTCAAGTACTTAGGAATCACCCTCCAGACGCATGGGGATACGTATACACAACATGTAAATGAAAGAACCATACATGCTATAAAAGCAATGCATGAAGTACAGCATGTAAGCAAATTATCGCTAGAGATAGCCATGACATTATTCAAAGTCAAAATCAGCCCTATATTGCAATATGGTCTGAACATCATATGGGAGAACCTTACAAAGAGCAATTTAAAACGCATAGAACGAGTGAAGGCAACATTTATTAAAAGAGCCCTATCCATATCAAAATATGCTCCATCACGACTATGCTACGAAATGTCAAGGGAACCCTTCTATATCGAAGATTTGAGACACCAACTACTGCTCCCGTCCACTGCCCAGTACGAGAATCTCCTACAGGAACTCCGAACGAAGAGGTCACAAATATGGAGCAACTTCTATACAACAGAGGCCATGCTGTCCGACGAGTGGAAGAGACCGTACTACGAACTCAGACACACCATCACACGCTTCGCAGTGCACGGTTTTCATTTCAAGATCTGCAAAACGACAGGCTACCATGAGCCCAGTGCAGAGTGCGTGTGTAAATTGTGCGAAGGTGCCTGTGAAAGATACCACGCTCTCTCATGCAGACTAAGAATCGAATCACTAACGAGTTTCTGTAGTGAGTAAGCATCCATGGAACGAACACACAAAATATGCATATTTTGCGCTTTTCTACCTATTATTATAAATGATTGGAATGACCTACCTGCAGCGGTCTTTGAGGGCTGTCCTTCCTTAAGGAGATTCAAGAATAATTTAAAAAGTTGTATATAAAGTGAAAATTAAAATTAAGGTGACATTCAACATTTAATTTTTTTAAGGTGACATGTATTTATCTAGGCTGACGAGTTTACTTCCTTGGTTTGAATTGTAAATTATTTAAAACTAGCGTGTATGAGGGCCTTAGACTAGAAATGTTTAGTTTAAATGTAGTTCTGTTTATAAGTATGCATAAGGGTGTAATTATTTGACTTATTTGAACTGTTGTATCAGTGAAGCGAGGTGAGTCAGTGAAGTTATGGTTTTACAGTGCAGTGAACAGTTCCGATCAGTGATAATTTATAGCGTCAATGAAATGTGTTCTATAGTGTCAGTGAAATGTGTTACAGAGTGTCAGTGAAATGTGTGCTAAAGTGTCAGTGAAATGCGTCATAGTGCCACTACAGTGAGTGAGATGAGAGTAAAGTGAAAGACTATTGAAACTTATGTAGGACCTATAGATAATTATGTAGGTTGTATTGTAAAATGAGGTATTTTATTGTATGTTTTATTATTATTGTGTTAAATTGTATTATGTATTATTATTGTATTGTGTGTAAAATTGTATATGTGTTGTAAAATTGTATTGTATATTGTAAATTTTATTATGTATTGGTTATCATTTTATTGTGTATTGTTAATATTGTATATACCACTGCCACGGGGTGCTTGCCCACTTGCAGTGTAAATAAATACATACAAGTAAAATTCCCATGTTTTCCCTAATCGTTCGTGGATTTTCTCCTAACATATTCACGTCATCTGCATAGACAAGCGGCTGATGTAACCCTGTTCAATTCTAAACCCTGTCTGTTATCCTGGACTTTCCTAATGGCATACTCTAGAGCAAAGTTAAAAAGTAAAGGTGATAGTGCATCTCCTTGCTTTAGCCCACAGTGAATTGGAAAGGCATCTGACAGAAATATTAGAAATGAATACAAGCTACTTATATAACAAATTACACAGAAACAGAATGACGACAATATTTCATGGTCTGTTGATAAATGCCCAAAGATCCTAGATCCTAAAGTCTGTATATAAAAAAACCCAATGGACAATTTCACGATAACAGGAACTCCAGTCAACAATAGATTTGTTTTCTAGAAAATAGCAAAAGCACAGCATCTTCATAATAAGGTCTAATATCAACTAAACTTTAATTCATTTAATGATAGATTTCTGGCTCTATCATCAGAAACAGGTGGACTGAAATATTTATTATTTTTTTTGTAGGCAGATAGGGTTTATCACCAAGTTTAAAATGATGTATCTGAAGATAGGGGGTGCAATTTGAAATTCAAACGTGAGGGTGAAGGGATGGAACAGAAAATTATATCAGCAGTGGTTTCGAACTTATCCTTGGAAAACTAAATTGCCGTGTTTTTCCTCAAAATCGTGTCCCCTGTACATCTAAAATGATTCAAAGTGGGAAGTTTTGAAATGAACCCACGGTATATATTTGTTCTTGATCAAAAACAGAGGAAGACAGAGCAAGATAAAAAGGAAATACGTGTTTTTCATTTTGAAAGCCTATTTATTTCCATCAGGTTTAAATATTTTATTTTAAAATATGTTACAATATAAACACTACAACTGAACAATCAATACACATGAAATAAATACTGCACATCACAGAAAAGCCTCATTTTACAATTTCATATAAATATTAATAAAATATACATCTCATCTGAACTCTGTACAATCAAGATTACATGTAGGCTATGCAAAGGCTCTGGACTCCTGAAAATGTCTTCCTTCTAGTTCATAAAAATCTTTCCAGTCGTATTCGAAGTACCACATCAGTCGTAATTTCACAAGTTGGATTAGTCTTCTGTTCCTGTCAAATATATATTTGTGACTGCATACTTCCCTACTTTACAACCTAACAACGAACAAAACATTTACTTTCTTCTGTACTAGTGGCACAATCAGGCTTTGATCTGTTCACTTGTAATAAGATATTAATTTCGTGTTGTACATGCTCTATATTCAAATTCACTCACACTTATCTTAACAGTCTTGTGTGTGAAGTTACCTACCATTTATAATTTGCCATATGATAAATTCGGTTTCCATTTGTTGATGAGCTTAAAAATTAAGTACATCTTTTAACTTCCTACACACAAGCAAGGCTGCAGTCCTAAAAATAAAAAGTAAAATTAAAAGTGGTACAAAGATTTCTTAGCTTTCAGTTCCACAAAAGTATCAGCTTATTCCATTAATATTATAGATATATTAATTTGTCCTACAGAATTTATCTGTAATATTGACACTTAATATTTTAGCAGAAAAATTCGCTCTGGCACCGGGGATCGAACCTGGGTCCTTGGTTCTATGTACCAAGAGCTCTGACCACTGAGCTACACCGAATTCAATCCACAGCACTGGATCAATATTACAGATAAATTCTGTAGGACAAATTAATATATCTATAATATTCTCTCAGCTAGCAGTGCATAATAACTGCGGATCCCCGGCCAACAAGTCACTCAGCTGAGTGCGCTCCTAATATAATGGCAGTTGACACTGGATACACGTCAACATATATATGCCTAACTTGGAGTCAGGCCACAAAGGGAAACATCGAAGGAGGAAGGTTCGATCCGGTGCTGTGGATTGAATTCGGCATAGCTAAGTGGTCAGAGCGCTTGGTACATAGAACCAAGGACCTGGGTTCGATCCCCGGCGCTGGAGCGAATTTTTCTCCTAAAATATTATTCCATTAAGACAACAACAAAATAATTCCAGCACCAACTTATAAATTGATACATTTAACAGAACGATGAAATTGAAAACTACGCAAAAACAAACTATTTGTCATACCAGATGGTACATAGCTAAATATTGTCCATGAGTTCTTTAACAAATTTCCTAATAAATAGATTTCATCTCTGGCTGTTATTATGTTAACATCTTGGCCTTGGAAATTACTATTCTAAGTGTTGAGGTTTTCGAAAAATATCAGCAAGGAAAACCAGTCTGAAAACTGGAAAATAGGTTTGGATATTCCGATTTCTCCTTTTGTAGGTACCAGTCCATTAGGAATTGGGTGGTTTTTAATAAAATTATCCTTGTTTTAGATTTTACAGGGATTTGTATTTTTCAAATGAGGTTAAGTACCAATACAGTAGTGCAAACAAATTCTCGTCCAAAAGTGGATAGCGCCTTCAAAGAAATCTTTTTGTGACAGTTGAAGAGGGACTTCCAGGTGAATGAAGTGAGAATGACTCATTTTCTGAAGGCCTTCAGAAAGCAAGGAGTAGCCTAAAGGTACGATCACACGTCACTACTTTTGCAGCGCTGCAGTACAAAAAACTGTGCAACTCTTGTACTGCAACATGTGAACAATGGTGCAACCCGAAAAGTAGCGGCTGCCGAACCTGCTGCCCTCTACTTTTCCATGCTGCGCGCAACTTAAAAGTAGCGACGTGTGAAAAGGGTTCTCAGGGTTGCAGCCGCAGCATTTTTGATATCGATTTTGTTTAAACTTTTGCAACCAGTGTTGCCACCCAAATGTGCCAATGATACTTTTATTGTTTGGATATATTTTAATGTTAAATGTGATGAAAATAAATTATTTATAACAGTTATTAAATACACAACACAGTCTGAGCATAAGTGCTGACGATATAATTCATTTTTAAAATTTTCCGTAGCGTAGTTCCAAACAGGAGGGTTGCCAACATTGATTACGTGAATATACTGTTGGTTATCATTTAAGTATATAGGCGTTTTTAAAAGCTTTATAGTATAAATAATGTCAATTTCTGAATACTAGATATGACAGAAAAGCAAATAATAGATAAGGAAGCTTTCGCATGAGTTTCTTAATAATGCGAACATAACCACAAAATGTATAATGAGAAGTCAACACGGAGATGGGAACCTGCAGCATGACTGCGGCTGCAAAAGTAGCGCCTTGTGTGTGAACAGACTCGCAACCTCCAGTTGCAACTTTTGCTGCACTCGGGTTGCGCAGCACGAAAAGTAGCGTGCAGCGCGCTACTTTTGGCTTACGTGTGAACACGACACGCAACTTTTGCAGCTGCAGTATAAAAGTAGCACTGCAAAAGTAGCGACGTGTGACCGTACCTTAATGTGAAATGTTGCATTTATGCGAGACACAGGCTAGCTCGATATACTGCTAAATAATGAAGAAAGCATTAGAGTAACAAAAAGGTACTGATTTTATCTATCAGCTGTCAAAATATTTGCACTCATTTCCTTGACACTCTGTATGTGTGTGGAACATACCTATTCCTGAGTGACCAAGTGTATGATGGTAGCGATGATCATCTTGCCCTGTTTGTGTGTGACCAGGTTCAGGCTTGGGTCTTCAATCTTCTCCTTCAACAGAGCAACTAGCTCGTTTCTGATTGTTTGCAGCAATTCTGCAACCTATGTGGACATTCAAAGGATTAAAACTTTCAGAAGCAGGCACTAGATAAATTCATAAAAACAGATATAAACTACACTGTCAGGACAAGAGGCATACAAAAATAACAGCTTGTAAAGCGAGAATTGTTCATTACATTTTCTCAAAGTAAGGCTCCACTCTGCTTTCAAAAAAACTGAAAGTTAGAATTTATAAAGCAGTTATATTACCGGTAATAGATCGACTATTGATAAGATTTTTTATATTCGACAGATATTGGAGAGAAAAAAATGGGAATATAAGGGTACAATACATCAGTTATTCATAGATTTCAAAAAAGCATATGACTCTGTTAAGAGAGAAGTTTTAAATGATATTCTTATTGAATTTGGTATTCGATTAACTAAAATGTGTTTCAGTGAAACATACAGCAAAGTCTGTATAGGCCAGTTTCTGTCTGGATGCTTTTCCAGTTCACTGCAGGCTAAAGCAAGGAGATGCACTATCACCTTTACTTTTTAACTTTGCTCTAGAATATGCCATTAGGAAAGTCCAGGATAACAGAGAGGGTTTGGAATTGAACGGGTTACAACTGCTGCTTGTCTATGCGGATTATGTGAATATGTTAGGAGAAAATCCACAAAGTATATAATTATGTCTTGTAACCAGACTATTATACAAAATGGAAATATAAAATATATTTTTAGCAAAATGGTTCTATGATGTATTTATAATACATTTAATTTACATGAAGAAACTCCGTGCACCTACACTATTTTAGATTATATGTAAATTGAATGACTAACATTTTGGGCCTGTCTGATTTTGACTTTACTTCAGTTTCCATGTTATTTATTTTCTTCATAATTTGCTTTTTGTCAATTTTCTTCCCGCTGTAGGAATTTGCGACTTGTTTAATAATGCTGGCTATTCTTTTAGTATATTAATTAACAGCAGTTTTCTCATTCTCTCTCTTCTACACTTTCCCTCTTCATCGTAATTGTCCATTTTCTTTTTAAACTAACCAAATTTTAAGGATGACAATAAATTTTCCCAACAAAAATTAACATAAATCCATGGAAAGTGAAAACGAGTCTTCACAGATAAACCGAAAGTACTATAATCGGTGTAATCAAACACTCTTGATCATTTATACTATTGTCGCATAGTACATACTTCGTAGTAGTAGTAGTAGTAGTAGTAGTAGTAGTAGTAGTAGTAGTAGTAGTAGTAGTAGTATCAGATTTATGCATACAAAACGAAGTATATACTTCTACTTCAAGTATCTTCTACAGTCAAAGCAAAAGGTAATACTACAACTTTATGCATACCACCCAATATCAGTTGAAGAGTGTGATCCCACTGCTAAGCAATTGATGTCAGATGTAAAAATTTCGGTAACATTTAATCCATTTTGACATTCGAGCATAAACCTTTTACATTAAAACTCTATACAATTAAAGGTACTGTCTTCCTCCGACGAGTTTAGCGCTGGGACCTGAGGTATTCTTGCTATCAGTGCGGGGGGTTGCAGGTAGATTCTTTTGTTGGTACAGCCAAGCCGAGCCGAGCGGAGTGGGAAGTATTAATCGTCCAAAAATATGCAGTCTTCAGTCTTCTCCCTGATGTTAACTATGTTAATATTATATGAATTACTCATTAAATATTTCACCGTTACAGGTCATTTTTAAGGAAACATGCTGTGGAAAATTTTTGGTTTTATTCTATTGGAATTTTAGAATATTTGTGATTGGTATCGTGAAAAACAGATTCCTGTAATGTCCTGTAAAAATCATTTGTTGGTGATATCTTAAAATATAAAATCAAGTAGTTATACTTCTCAAGTGAGTTCAGCAGTACAGTATATTTAAATTGATTACTGTACAAATTTAATTCAATTCTACTAATCACTAAATTTTATAGTATGATTCTTCTTTTCATTTATATTATTGTAGTTGTATTATGATTTTTCTTTTTATTTATTTTATTGTATTTGTATTTCTGGTGGTGTGATGGCCTTAACTTCACCAAAATAAATAATAAATAAGTAATAAATAAATAAATGAATAATAAATAAATAAATAAATAAATAAGCAAATAAAATTTTCTACAATACTTTCCTTCTCTGAACACGTAAGTACGAATGGTTGTATCTCTATCTCGCCAAAAATACGTTAGAAAACTAATAGGCATACTGCTCTCGTAAATTGGGCGAATGTTTTCAGTATGATTGTAATTCCTTCCAGACTGCCGCTGTCACTGTCCTCTCCCACTCCAGTACTGCGCTAGACTATACCGTGACCAAAACTACTTCCGACTTGACAGTTTACAGAGAAGGGGGAGCAATGTTGTCATGTTTCCCATCTTTCGTGTAAGAGAGCGTGCTGCCGATAGAGTGGAGTAATGAACGGCTGACATGAACATATACATTTCTAACCAATTTGTTGAACACTAGGCATTAAAATTTGTGTACATTATTACTTTTATTAGTCTATTATTATTATTATTATTATTATTAGTAGTAGTAGTAGTAGTAGAGTAGTAGTACCGGTATTCTTCAATGTAGTTAGAAAAGTGTCGAAAGGACTGCTGTAAACTGTAAAAACAGTTTAAATTTAATACGAAACGTCTACTTTTATGAGTGTCGGTATTCTTCAATGTAATATTGTTAGAAAGGCGTTCAAAAAATTGTAAACTGTAAAATTATTTATGATTAAAAATCTACACGGCCTTTTTCTTTCCCAATATCGATAACAGTGCTCTTACTAATTTTAACACAAGCAGCAGTTCTCATTGCGACTTGCGCCAAAGGTAATAGAGTCCTGCCATTATCTTTTTCCCTCTCAAAATACTCTCTTACATAACACACCATCTCTCGCGCTTGACTCTTTAACGAGGCACCTTGTCCAATATTCTTTGTTCTCCGCCTGTCTTTCCTTCCTTCCGACACTGCACAAGTCACCTGTTTAGAAACTCTCGCAGAAACTAGAAAATACACATTAGCCATACAGTCACCAATGACAATGAAGATAATATGTGTAATATAATTGAAACAGAATAATTATCGATACCGGTACACTAGACCAATAATACAACTAAATAATATTTTTAATTCACACAAAGTACGCGCTAACCAGCCAACTCAAAGTCATTCCGGACACTCTATTCACCACTAGGCCGTGGTATTCACATGCAACTTGTAAACATAGACACGGCAACACTGTCCCGTTACCATGGTTATGCCTCTCTCGTGATCGGTTGATTTAAATGGTTGCCATGGTAACATGCTAAAGGCGCCATTTGTCAGGTCGGAAGTTGTTTTGGACAGACTGTAGTCGGAACCGCATTCCTCTCAGCACTAAACTCCTCAGAGGATGACAGTAGTTACATTCCATATGAAATTATAGAAAACAACATGGGACTATTGGCATTAAATTGAACTGAAGCATAACATATTGAAATCAGAAACAAACATTTAATTCATGAGACAATGATGATGACAGTGATAATGGTGACGATGATACCAGATGTTGGTGATGGTGATAGCGATGATATCTTTAATACAGAACCTTGGATGCCAACAATTGGACAAACTCCTGCTGAGTGTGGCTTGATTTTTTCTTCATTCGTGGTCTTACCTGATGAGAATCAACTGCAAACTTGATCCATCCGTCATCGAGGGAGATGACGAAGGTTCCTTTGTGAAGCTCCACTTTGAGGCTGCATCCAGAGAACAGGATAAGAGGCAGCACAGGAACCATTGAGCAGTCTCGTATGAAAACCCGACTTGTCTTCACTTTTTCCTGGTAAACCAGGTAAGGGCTTGTGAAGTGAGTCACTGTGTAATTCACCGATGATGGGTGTAGAAAAACCTGTAGTGCACACAAGGACCATTGTTACCCATCTTTCAGTATGAGAGGCAAGAATGTTGAAAGTCATAAGAAGATAGAAAATTGTATTTACAGCAACTAAGAAATACAGAGAGTTAATGAACAATGCTGCTGAGTATAGAGGAGCCCTAGACAAATAACTTGAAATAGGGAACCCATGGACACCGATGTAAAATGTTATGATACAAGACGTAAAGGGAGAAAGTAATTATTGTGTTCTGAGTGAAAATTATGATAAACTGAGATTTCTGAGAAATTGTATACAAATTTTAATTTTAACGCTCATTCTTTATAAATTTTTACCGATCAAAATACCCCTCTTTTTCGTGAAAAACAACAACTTAATAGACTACAGTGGACTATAGTGGACTTTATGTTGTCAGCAAACAGCTGGATACATTAAGAAGATTGACTGATTGATACTCCTACTTGTCTGTGCTGTAATAATAAAGATGAAGATCTGGAACACATTCTTCTATACTGTCCATCCATAAACCACAAAAGAAGTAAATTAAAATCAAGACACAGCCCTGCAGTATATATTGACTACACCCTAATTCTGGCTACGAGCAACAGGGATCTATAATGAACACCAATCAAAATACCCCTCATTTCTCATAAAAAAAATGAATAGATTATAGTGGACTTTATGTTGTCAGCAAACAGCTGGATACATTAAGAAGACGGATTGATTTATTTATAAATTTCCAATTTCTTATTTATTCTTTGATATTTCCTCTTTAAAAAGGTGTATCCCATATGATTATTCTAAAATTATATTCATGTTTATTTTTCGTTTTTCTGAGGATGAGGTGCAGTATGTATACAGAATGAAGTGAAATAATCTTGCAGATTGAAAGGGACGATAGGGTACACTTAAATGAATAGAAAATGTATATTACGTTTTGTGATTAAATGCATGGTTAATTAGAAAATTAAGTTTGAAATTTGAGCAGTCCAGCAACATTGCCGCTAACACACTCTTCTCGTGATACAGATGTGTGTGTGTGTATATCTAATGCCTACCCCCTTCACTCGCGTGATTCGGGTTCCACATATTGGGGATAGGTGGCAGGACTGTAACCCATTTTTCAAGTTGCACACCAGTTCAGCGGGCCACACTATACACAATGTGTCTCTGGAAAGGAGATCTGGTGCCAGCACGTACTACTCCTGTTGAATAGCACCAAGGGGACCGCCAGGCTTAACGTCCCCATCCGACAAACGAATCACTATCAACAGTGATATATGCCTTCTCATCATATGCACTGCAGAGAGATTTGGGATTTAACCCAGGCATATTGGTGCACAATCTAGTGATTACAAGTTGTGTATCTAGTCCCAAGGTAGAAATTTTACATGAAAATGTTTGACCCCACTGGGAATTGAACCTGGGTCGGCTAGTCTGGAGGCAGATGTGGTACCAGAGAACAGCTAATCTAGCGAGCCACACCGAGTCTGTTGCCCTCTTACATCTGTATCGTGAGTGGAGTGTGTTCGCGGCGATGTTGTCATACTGCTGAAACTTCCAACTTAATAGTTATTTCACTTCCATCCTGTCTAAGACATAATTTAACATTGTCAAGATAGGAAGTTCTGTGTTTCCTTAAAGTAATTATAATTAGGTACTTATAAATTAATAGTAACACGAGATAGGATTACAATTTGTATTACTATAGTATTGAAAGGTGTGAAGTGCAGGCCGTTGCTCTACTGTGTTGCAACTATGTTCATCTATTTCTTGCAATCTGTTAAGAACATTTTAATTACGCTACCTTAGTCGTAATCACTAACTTCATTTGTTACAAATAAATGCATGTGCAGCTGTCGGCATTTACAAAGCTACTTACATAACCGTCATCCCTAGTCTTGAACTTTAGTTCATCGGCCCTCAGTTGTTTGGGAACAGCGCCCATGGCACTGGGGGCAAATGATTTCTCAGGAGTTAAGACTTTGACCACATTTGGGTAGAGAGCAGCACATAAAATTGCAGCCAGAAGTCTATTATTTTCACCATTTGTATTAAGCTCTGGACCTGTTACGCTAAGTATATTATCACTGCCTCCTCTCCTACCGCCAATCTCGACCGGTATAAACCCAATGCTTGCTAGAAGCTCTAGAAATTGTCTCTTTATATCAGCTAGTGTCACCAGAGTACGCCAAGACAAAAAATTTTCGGTGGCAAACACCTGTCCAGCATAACGGCTCTGGGAGCAAGCCTTCAGCCAACTCTGAAAAAAGAAGAGAGAATTATTACATGAGAGTGGGGGAAAAAAAAAAAGTTCCGAAGTTGGATAAAGTCAGAAGTCAACCCCTGCTCATCCACAGCTTAATTTATCGCTTTATATAAACTGGTAATTATAAAATAAATTAATATATAATAAATTAAGAACAAATTCCACAATTTGGGACATCTGGCCGAAATCTACGGCTGAGCACTAGGATCCAGAATACAAAGTAGAGGTTAAATGAAAAATACAATGTGATTGCAGAGAGAATACGGAACAATGATAAATTTAAAAATAAAGTACAATTTGATTTCGGAGAAACATATGAAAATACATTGAAGAGTAATGAAATGAAGTGAAAAAAAAATTACATAGTATTAAACAAGTGATTGTGTAAAATGGATAATGAATCACTCAATACCATTAGACAAATTTTCTTAATGTCTTCATTAGAAAATTTAAGAGAAAGGAGAATGGTTTTGATTAACTTAAATGAAGTTCCCCTACTAAATAAAAATAAAATAAATTAAATTAAAATAAATTAAATTACAATAAAATAATGAAAGTAAAATAGAATAAATTAAATTAAAATCAATTAAAATAAAACAAAAATAAAGTAAAATAAAATAAGTTAAATTAAAGTAAAATAAAATAAATTAAAGTAGAATAGAATAAATTAAATTAGAATCAATTAAAATAAATTAAAGTAAAATAAAATAAATTAGAATTAATTAAAATAAAATAAATTAAATTAGAATCAATTAAAATAAATTGAAGTAAAATCAAATAAACTAAATTAGAATCAATTAAAATAAAATAAATTAAAGCAAAATAAATTAAATTGGAATCAATTAAAATAAATTAAATTGGAATCAATTAAAATAAAATAAATTAAAGTAAAATAATTAATTGAAATAAAATAAATTAAATTCGAATCAATTAAAATAAAATAAAGTAAAATAAATTAAATTTGAATGAAATAATTTAACTAAACCTAAAATATTTATTTCCTGTCTAGGTAGAGAAAAAATATAACATGAATTGTATTACAGCTAATCAGTACTAATATGGCTGGTTGGTTGCTAGTGGATATCTGGGATGTTGATATTAATAATTTTCTGTCTAGTTTCCCAACTAACTAGATCATACTAACGTAATTTTGTTGGAAATCTAAAATTTTATATCAAAGCTGCTTCGTCTTCGTGAGGGGTGGGCGGAAATGTTAGCAAAATGAACAATTTTAGGCTTTTATTTTATCACGCAAAAAGCCCTTAGAGAAAAAACGTCTTTAATACAGCCTGTATGTATACAAAAATTCTCCAGAACATAAGCCATGGCGTTTCATAGAAAGAGAACTTAAATGTAATAAATTGTATGAGATGACTGCACTGTAGAGCAGGGTGAGAAATCTAAATTCTTTGGTTGTAACATTCAGCTTGATATAATGATAGAAGGTTAAGGCGAGTACGGCATTCTGGAGAAATGCTTCAAATGAAGACTGAGAAGCGAAACCACGATAAAAAGTTGTAATATAGCATCAGTTCTTGCCTTGTTAGCTGTAAAAATATTTTAAGGTTCTAAAATGGAAGCACCTCCTTCTTACCTTGTAAGCTTTGAGAACAGTCAGTTGATCACTGTTGGCTGTTGCAAACTCCTTCTTGCGAATGTCTGCTTGTTCCTTCTTAGCAAACGGAGCCACAAAAGGTGACTTGTAACTGAGGCATGCGGCAATAGTAAGTGCAGAATCAACACAGCAAAATATAGAACCCAACAGCATTAATTTCCCTATTCTGCAACAAACAAACAGAGCGCTAAATATACAATTTTATATTACACAGACGTACTTAATGTTACTTTCAGCATTGAAATTCAATATTGGCGAGAATGGTAGACATATTTTTTCTACAGCCCTCTAGCAGGAACAAGGTTCCTTCATGTGCCATAAACATATGACAGTAGAAGCCACAGTTTTATTTTCCTACAGGAGGAAGGTGTGCTCAGTATCAGGATTTTTTCGTGTTTTAAAATCCATTGTTCTCAGTTGCGTTTGAACCTGCAAACTTCAGATTCAACATGCTGATTGCTAGACAACAAGGTTTATTTTTTCATAGCAAACTAGGCCAGAATAATTGTTTATAGACATACCAATGTAGAAAAAAAAAAGCTTACCTAACGTCAACAGGTAGAGCTGCAAGATGCCGTCCCAGTGGCGTCAATTCATTGTCTGAATCCAAAGCACCGACATCTTTGAGACGAAGCAGTGCAGAATCGACACTCTCAACTGGAGGTGGCTCCAATGTACCACCTGCAAAGTTGTAAAATTATATAGGCTATATGACTTGTTGTTCCCTACTGCTTTTGAATGCGATCATTTACATCTTCCTGAACTCTGCTAGCCTGGCAGGGTGAAAAAGACGAGGAAGATGAAAGGAGAAAAGAGAAAGAAACTGAAGCAGAGGAGGAGATGGAAGGAAAAAGGAATAAGTAAGATGAAGGCAGAGAAGAAGACAGAAGGAAGGAGTAGACGAGGGGAAGGATGCAGAGGAGAAGACAGGAGGAAGGAGTAGACAAGGGGAAGGATGCAGAGGAGAAGACAGAAGGAAGAGGTAGACGAGTGGAAGGATGTAGAGGAGAAGACAGAATGGAGTAGACGAGGGGAAGGATGCAGAGGAGAAGACAGGAGGAAGAGATAGACGAGTGGAAAGATGCAGAGGAGAAGACAGAATGGAGTAGACGAGGGGAAGGATGCAGAGGAGAAGACAGGAGGAAGAGGTAGACGAGTGGAAGGATGCAGAGGAGAAGACAGACTGGAGTAGACGAGGGGAAGGATGCAGAGGAGAAGACAGAAGGAAGGAGTAGACGAGGGGAAGGATGCAGAGGAGAAGACAGGAGGAAGAGATAGACGAGTGGAAAGATGCAGAGGAGAAGACAGAATGGAGTAGACGAGGGGAAGGATGCAGAGGAGAAGACAGGAGGAAGAGGTAGACGAGTGGAAGGATGCAGAGGAGAAGACAGACTGGAGTAGACGAAGGGAAGGATGCAGAGGAGAAGACAGAAGGAAGGAGTAGACGAGGGGAAGGATGCAGAGGAGAAGACAGGAGGAAGAGATAGACGAGTGGAAAGATGCAGAGGAGAAGACAGTATGGAGTAGACGAGGGGAAGGATGCAGAGAAGACAGGAGGAAGAGGTAGACGAGTGGAAGGATGCAGAGGAGAAGAAAGACTGGAGTAGATGAGGGGAAGGATGCAGAGGAGAAGACAGGAGGAAGGAGTAGATGAGAGGAAGGATGCAGAGAAGACAGAAGGAAGTAGACAAGGGGAAGGATGCAGAGAGGAAGACAGGAGGAAGGAGTAGACGAGGGGAAGGATGCAGAGAAGACGAAAGAAGAATAGACAGGAGGAAGAGGAGTTGAGAAAAGAAAGGATGCAGAGGAGACGGGGAAGGAGGGAGGAGAAGGTACAGATGAAGATGAAGTTGGCTCATTATTGTACTCAGGGGGAACAGTTCATTTTCTCTCCATAAACTGTTAAGATAGCTATCCTATAGTCTGGAAAGCACTTGTATTAAAATGTAAACAATATTAAACGAGTTTTGTTGTCAGGAAATTTCTTTACCATCGAAACAGAAGATGCTTTAATTTTTTTTTTTTTTTTTTTTTTTTTGGTAGTGTTGAAATGCTATGCAACAAATAATACACGGCTATGGTCACTTACCCAGAACTTCATGGGGATTTCTGTCTGCAAAATGAGACAGAGTTTTGATGCGGAGTAAGAGTTGTTCCAGAGGTACACGGTGTAATTCAGGGATTGGTTGTTTGAGGAAATGGTAGTCATAGCGATGTTTGGTGAACAAGTGAATGCAGACACCCGGCATTACACGTCCAGCTCGTCCTTTTCTTTGTAATGCATTTGCTTGAGACACCCAGACGAGCTCTAGACTTTCCATGTTCTTGTTGGAGTCAAATCTGAGAAGAAATCAACTTTGCTAGGTTTAGCCATTTTGACATTAAACACGTAGACACAATAGATTCTTGGGACTGAAATGATGTAAGCTAACTCAACCACCTCCAGTTCCTTTCTGTTCCTATTTCTAAAAATAAATGAGTTATTAGTTATAATTCACTGCAGTTTAGTTATTTAGATTAATAATAATCCGTGGCACTACAGCCCATGAAGGGCCTAGACCGACCAGCTGGCCTCACGTCACATGCCGAAGCAGAGGTGGATGATCATCCAACCAGAATGGTGGTATCGTGTGGTTAGCACAATGATCCCCACAGCCGTTATAGCTGGCATTCGCAACCAGATTTCGCTAGCTATCGTAGCTCCCCAAGTGCATCACTATGCTGGATGGACACTGGTCCCATACACTGGCTGAAATTTCATGAGAAAATTTCTTCCCCCATGAGGACTCGAACCAGCGCGCATTCCGTAACGCGAGTCCTAGGCAGGATGCCTTTGACCATGACGCCACGCAGCGGAACAATTATTTAGATTACTGTTGAAAAAATTAACAATTTCTGTGAATAATAATTTGTTTATGTTTAAGTCAGATCATAATAATTTAAGACATTTATTCCTAGTTTGTCTTACCTCTTCTCTTTCATCTTGCCACAATCAACAACATAAACGCAGTCGTCAATGGTTACCGATGTTTCTGCTATATTTGTAGACAGGACAATCTTACGAACACCTGGCTTAGGCTTCCTGCAGATATAAATGAAACAATGTAAGTGATGTTTATGTAAGGATTTTAAATTCATACATAGATGTCTGCCCAAGGGCTGGCCGAATCAATAATTTCCAATTGTAATTTCTCATTATATGGGGGAGTAGACCTATAAAATGGAAGTACTGCGATACAACAAAATATAGAATTTGAGGTTTTTGCGATGATGATAATGTCACTCATGTATCAAAGATCTACTTCAACTTGCATTCAGCTTTGTCAAAAACAGATCCATAGAGTGTGGTTCTTGCTTCTACATTTCTGAAGGATATAAACAGTTTGAGCGGTATTACCGTATTTGCTCGCGTAATTTGCGCCCCCGCGTATTTTGCGCACCCTAATTTTTAAGGGATTATTTTGAACTTAATTTTTGCTCCGTGTATTTTGCGCACACATTTTACGTACATATTTTTTTCAGTGTAGTAGGGATTACGTACATATTTTTTTCTGTGTAGTAGGGATTTTCCTTCCCTATAGTCCATCGTAGGTCATTCACCAGCAACTGAAGTACCTGCTTCAGAAAGAAACCCCAAAGTCCCAATACTTTAACAATGCTTTTCCTTGGTAGAGACAAGTTACCTGTATAGAAAATTAGCCCTACCGTAAATACTTACCTATACATATACTAATTGAGATAAACTCAGAACAGGACCTCTTATTTGAAAAATCCGCACATTTTACGCACCCCAATTTTTCAGTGGCCAAAGTTAATTGAAAAGTGCGCAAATTACGCGAGCAAATACGGTATGTCTTGAATGTCTTATCCACGTACATGTGTGTTCTTGATATCGGTGTGAGAATTTTTATTGTAAACTCAGATATAAGGTGCAATCAATATGTTTCCCAACTGCACTTGTATTTATCGTACTAATAAACATACATGCGCATGCCACTGAAGATCATTGCTTCCACGCCTATTGAGTCAAACAACGTCAGATTGTCTTTAAGAACGGAGCTTCTACACGTGATTTTGTGCAAGCATGCCAAGGACCTATTGCGGTTTTACCCAGGGTTTGTTATAAAATAAATGATTGTCGCAAAAATGCACAAATGAAAAATTATATCTGTGCAAATTGCGAAAATCTTGTGCAATATTACAGGCTAAATAATAATTATACAGAAATATAAAATTAAAGTATGCAGAAACAAAAAGTTATGTAATTTGGTTCTTGAAGTTGTATTACTTTCAATCCATCTCATCACACTCTAGATATACTTATGTAAATAAATCACTAGACGTAGGTATGTTTAGAGTCAATTACTGCTAAATTTACATCACATTAAATACACTATTTTATGGGTATTCTAAATTCTTTACTAGTAGGCCCTTCAATATTTATTGTTAGCAGAGTGCTAAAGGCCCATTCACAATGAAAATTACACATAAACATAACACCTTGTGTCCATGTTATTTAATGAAAGCATTCACAATGAATTACATAAGCATAAACTTAATCTTAATCATAAGACGTTAACATGAAAGTTTGCAAACTCCAAACTTTCATGCTTATGTTTATGCGATTTGGAAACAGTACACAAGCGGAAAGCGTGTTTTCCCTTTTTGTTTAACATCTCATGGGCTTTGCCTACAAGCAATATTTTGATCTATTGGCCGTGATGATAGCTAGGCGCATAACATGGAATCATATGACGAAAAGTTGATTATTTTACATCTCCGTTTCTTTGATTTCAAGTATTGAAAGCCATATACTGATGCCATTGTAGTTATTAGAAACATAAATTGAATAGCTACATCGTCAGTCATTGTGCAATTCTCCATTTTTATGTAATAGATTCTGTAGTTTTGTTGATTCGGTATGTTTGTTTCCACACACGTGTTATGTTTATGTTATGTTTAATTTTCATTGTGAATGGGCCTTGGCTACTTAAGTTTGTGGCATATGTTTATGTGCTTATGTTAATGTTTACGTTATGTTTAATTTTCATTGTGAATGTGCCTTTACTCTTTTTACTGAAGGGCGGTTTCTAATTCCAGTTTTTACAAGATTTATGCAACAAAATCCTTGCTCACAATTTACAGTATGCGATGGAATTATATAAATCAATTAGAAGAAATTGTTCACTTAACTTACATGAATTGCACCAACTCTTTGAAATCCATATTCAAATTCAGAATAGTTCAAACACATCTCTGATTTCATTTTCTCCATTACCATCTTCGTTTCTGAAGTCCAATGTGGTTGTCGCATTTTTGCACATTTACATTGAAAGTAAATATATGGAATATATCAGTCCCCTAACTGCCCATTGTGCAACTCAAACCAAGAAATGGATTCGGAACACCTCAAAATCTGTGCTTCAGTGGCTAGTCATGATAATATCTTTGAAAAATATTGGAGTGCAAGAGGTCAAATGACTTTATTGTCAAACGCCTGGCATTAGAAAACAACAACAACATTGAAAGTCTGTTGCATTATTAGAAGTCGAGTAGCAAAATGCGACTGTGGCTTAAACCTTGGTTTTACCTGGAATCTCTCCATACACGCCTTGTGGCTAGTCTTCTTCTCTCTTTCATTTGATGCGTTTAGTATAGATTCCAGGCGTTTCTCTGGTTCTAAATAACTTCATTTCCTATGGCCTGTGTGTTGCCTACACTCAGGGCAGTCCGGAAACATATTGATTGCCTCTTGTATGTATGAGATAAATGGGTGTTAGCAGGTCAGGCAACTATTGAAGAATTAACACTGTAATATTTACTACAATGAAAAGAACACAAATGAACTCTATCCACCTTCTCACTGAACTGACACAAAATACAGCAAAGCGTCTTACTTGAATACCGCAGCCTGTTCTTCACTAGTGAGTGTTGAATGCAGTGGCACCAACACGAACTTCCCTGAGCGTGGAGTCAGAACGGGATGGTCCATCAGCTGATCATGGAGACTCGAGATCTCAGCCATTCCTGGCAGAAACACCTGCAACACACAAACCAAGTGCTGTCCCTTCAGCTCGAAGAAGACATGTTTCTGGGATCACTGATTTTAATGTCAGTTAATGAAAGTTAGCAACGGAAGACAAAGTAGCCTATAGCAAAGCCGAATTATACAGCTCTCAATGGTTGTCCAGCAGCTGGCAGACTATTGTCTTCTCTCTTATTTTCTATCTTATACTATATTTCGACTTATTGCTGTAGTTTATGAACGTATTTCTGTCAAAATTGGGATATTACAATTGAAAGATGGTAGTACAGAACCAATTAGCATGAAGGAATATTATTGAAGGGTTCAAGGTTGTATAGAGGACTGTAGCATCAGGAAGGAAAGAAGAGTTTTCCCATACAAGAAATCAAACAGGAGAGAACATATATTAAGAATGGACACAGCAAGCATAGTTTAACATGTTATGGCCTACAAACTTAGTGGAAAGAGAGATGTGGGTCAAGTGAATAGACGATGGAGAGATAGGATGCGTATTTTCCGGGCTAGAGGGCCGTGGTCTGTCGGTGTTACAACCAAACATTTCGTCCACTACTCTGGTGGACATCTAATCAGTGACGTGGTACACGTGTGTGGAGAGATCTGCTGTGTGTATCAGGAACTGGCATTGAGACTGGTAGCACGTCGATATTTAAGGTGTGGGGCTGTTGTTGCTTGTCGTTGTCACCGTGGTCCGCACTAGTGGCTTCAGTGTTCTGATTGTTTGTGGTAGTGTCTAATTGTCGGAGAAAGGGTTTGATGTGTGTGCTTCTGAGGGCCGGATACCAAGCTTTGTTGACCTTGAGTCCTTTCTCCTTACAGTTAAAGTTGTTTTTGTGTTTATGAATCTCAATAGCTTCCCGATGTAACCCGGCATAGAAGTGTGGATCAGCAAGATACTACAACAACACAACGTGGAGACAATTTTCACTCCTACTAGGCAGACTTGTAACTGCTTACGATCTGTCAAGGACAAACGTGACCGACTTTCATCAGCTGGAGTATATAGAATCCTGTGTTCCTGTGGGTCAGTGTACATAGGTACAACACAGCGTAGCTTCAAGACCCGAATCATTGAGCATAGAAGGAACTGCCATCTAGGTTACGTGGACAAGTCAGCTATAGCCGAGCATGCTTATAATGATGGGGATCACAACATCAGGTTCCAGGACACCGACATCCTAAGCAGTACACCACACTTCTATGCCAGGTTACATCGGGAAGCTATTGAGATTCATAAACACAAAAACAACTTTAACCGTAAGGAGGAAGGACTAAAGGTCAACAAAGCTTGGTATCCGGCCCTCAGAAGCACACACATCAAACCCTTTCTCCGACAATTAGACACTATGACAAACAATCAGAACACCGAAGCCACTAGTGCGGACCGCGGTGACAACAACAAGCAACAACAGCCCCACACCTTAAATATCGACGTGCTACCAGTCTCAATGCCAGTTCCTGATACACACAGCAGATCTCTCCGCACACGTGTACCACGCCACTGAAGATGTCCACCGGAGTAGTGGACGAAACGTTTGGTTGTAACACCGACAGACCACGGCCCTCTAGCCCGGAAAATACGCATCCTATCAACGCCGGCCGTGAAAGCCTACATTCCAAGATGGAGAGATAATTTTGGTTCCTTGTGAGCAGAACAAACCATAGGGTTCAATCGATAATGATGATGATGACTCTTATGTTTAAAGACTGAGAGAAGAAGAGAATTTTTTCTGCTTCTAAGGGGTTAGGTACAGCTTACAGCAGTAAAATTTTTGGAAATATTCAACATTTTTTCCCTCCATTATTGTATCTTGTACAGATATTTTGTAAATATCTTGTAAAAAATATTTTTACGATTTAAAAAAATTATTTATATATTTTTTTCTCAAAATTCAAAATGTGCACTTCACTGTGCAGTGATGAAGCGTTTCCCTCATAACTCATAAACTTGTTAACTTTATCATGTTCTCTCTCTTTTATTTTATTGCTGAAACTCATGTTTACAATATCATGCTCTTTCAACTACATTCCTTAATAAATAATATTTTTTTTTATTTTGTGTTAGAAGAAAATACTGATATTTGACCATTTTATAAAATGAATTTATTTTTTATCAGACAATCTATCAAAGATGGAGAAGTGATCTTGCATCATATTGTACATATGACATGCATTAATGTACACAAGAAATTTCGTCTCAGAATATTGGATAGTTTTTTAGTTATGTGGGAAATACTTCATCACTGCACAGTGAACTGAATTTTGAAAAGAAATGTGAATAACTTTTTAAATCCTACAAATATTTTTTTCATATAGCAGAAGGACAGTGTTTTACACATACCTATTTTCATTATTTTACGACGTACAATAATGGAGGAAAAAAATGTTGAATACTTTCAAAATTTTATTGCTGTAAGCTGTACCTAACCCCTTAATGCAGTGCCTGAGGAAGTATTCACATTATAATACTGATGCTCTTATTTCTGGCACAAAATCTTAGAATAGTTCTGGTCAGCTGACATAGTTCGTCTTTGAACCTATGCAGACTCAGTGAGTCCTACTGGATATTACAGTAGAAAAACCCAATTATTCATCATCTGATGAAGCATCTGGCAAATAATCGGATTTCTTTCCCCCAAATCTTTTTTTTCTCTATTTATCATATAAACCATAATATTTACCCACACAGTCAAAGTCTTCCTGAGATACACTTTCATTATGAATTTGGATGGCGTTACTGAACAATACCACGGTTGTATGCTTCTCAACTGCTACATGTGTATTTAAAGAAAATGGAAAATAACTTACTGTTATAGTTTTCTGTTTCCATAATATTAAATATCTCTTACCAATATTGCCCCTTTTCTGGGAAAATTGTGCTCTCCAGCCACTATCCATGTCAGCACAGTTTCAATTAGGTCGTAGTTGATCTTTTCTGGATCCATTAAGTACAAATTTTTACACGTAAGTTTATTATAATCTGTAAAAAAAGAAGCAACATTTACTTAAATACAAAATAAAATAGACACAAAAAAGAGCATAACATTACTTGGCGCAAAATTATATATAACAAGAACTCCTTCACTAACACAAGAAACAACGAATGATGCAGGGAAGGCATGGGAGGAACGAAAATACATGCGTGGCATTAAAGTGAAACTAAGCAAAGTGAATAGAAAAATTCATAGCTGAATTCCATTCATTTATTGGACACTAGTTTAAAGTACTTGGCATTGCCCAGGTTTTCCTTTTTTTGCTTCTAATCTTAAGTAAACTGATTGTTAGACTTTTGGACACATTAGCAACGCAACTACAGAAAACAAAAATGAATCGTCTTAAATAAGCTTTCCTTATCCCTATCTGAATCTTTACTTACTTACTGGCTTTTAAGGAACCCGGAGGTTCATTGGTGGGCTTATGCGAGGGCGGTCCCTATACTGAGCAAGATTAATCCAGTCTCTATCATCATATCCCACTTCCCTCAAATCCATTTTAATATTATCTTCCCATTTACGTCTCGGCCTCCCCAAAGGTCTTTTTCTCTCCGGCCACCCAACTAACACTCTATATGCATTTACTCTTCATCACTGCACAGTGAACTGCCAACATTTTGAATTTTGAAAAAAATATATAAATAATTTTTTTTAAATCGTAAAAATATTATATATATATATATATATATATATATATATATATATATATATATATATAGCAGAAGGACAGTATTTTACACATATCAATTTTCATTATTGTACAAGATACAGTAATGAAGGAAAATAATGTTGAATATTTTTAAAAATTTTACTGCTCTAAGCTGTACCTAACACCTTAAGACAACCAACACAAGAATGAGTTACCATATGTCCATTTTACTTGGTAAAATATATAATGATAATATAAATATATATATATATATATATATATATATATATATATATATATATATATATATATATACACGTTTTGCTTGGACACATTGTATGAAAGGTCAGATCTTCATCCAACAAAACATTTACCTTTATATCGATGATACAACTGAGTAATTGTGAGGTGCTCATCTCTCGTGGCTGGGTTTGAGATTATGGTTAATGATCCTTTAATGTCGGCCATTTCAAGTTCACATTCTAGAGATGATATGTCACCAGGGCCTGAGTTGCCAGATTTTTTCATTTTACGTGAATACATGGAGTTCTCTTCAAGAGCAAAATTTGTCTTTTCCAAAATATCTTCCAAAAATAATTGTTCTACTGGAAATGTTCGTCCTGGAAATATATTAGGAACAAAGGTATAATATTAGTAAGTCATGTGATTCTACTTTGATGAATTGCGATTACTGAAAAAAAAAAGAAACTTTTCTTGTAACTTGAGTTCATTTGTACAAAGTTTTATTCTGCTAATAGGTTTCCACTAAAATAATTTTCTGTCCAATACTGTGGACATGATGAATAAAACGTATAAATTCTACTTTTAAAGTTGCATTTCACAAACAAAGACTTATACTAGTGGATGCGTGTCTCACCGGGTATTTCTATTGTTGGAACTTGCTCGAAGTAACTGGAGAACAAGGCAGCATTCAACGTGGCACTCATGAGTATTACTTTGAGGTCAGGTCGGAAAGGAAGAAGATCACGGAGAATAAGTAGTAGGAAGTCACTGAAAATTGAGACAGATCAGTATTCACAGCTGTAAACAGGCATCAACAGGATCAAATAAATCAGACCATCCTTTGATTAGGGCAGTGATGTTAAAGAAGAAGGAATAGCTCCAATTGTCTTGCACTTGTACTAAAGTTTTGTTCTAAGTCAGCCGTGGCAAAAATGTGACTCGCGAGTACATTACGCCTTGCTTCCTACCTCCCGCAACCCCCACCCTCTCACTCACTGGAGTCAAACTCCGTTCCATTTGTATTTGTCTCTGACCTGCGAGTGACGTATCATCGCAATGTCTCTCTCGAAACCATGTACCTCTACAAAAACGAAAGTTTCAAGTAGGATGGGAGAACGCATTTTTTTGCTGCCAATATGATGAGAATATTAAACGTATGATTTGTTCACAAGTATTTAGAGGAAAACGGTTGTATAACATAAAATGGCATTATACTACATGTCACCCATGAAACATTAAAAGGTTAAGTGTTATTATTATTATTATTATTATTATTATTATTATTATTATTATTATTATTATTATTATTATTATCTCTGTACGTCGATCCTTTTTCAGCAGATGTACGAATAATGCGGTTAGATCTTCAATTTAAACTCACAAATTTACAATGTGATGTTAAATGAAAGCTAGATGACAAATGTTGAACTTTTCCAATCTTTGCCAAAAAATAAACATTCGCAGCTTCATTCTTTCGCTTGCTCTGTTGAAGCCATGTTCACTACAACTTACGTTTGTGAAAAATTATTTTCAACAGTGAAAATAATAAAAAGCAAATTTAGATTACGAGTGACAGACAAATACCTTTGTGATCAACTACGACTGGCAGTAAGTGACATAATTCCTGATTTTGAAACTCTATCACAGAGACATTTTGAAGACAGGTAATTTTAGGTTGTGATGATGTGTCCTATGTTTTCTTATTCATTTCTTTCTTCGTTACACGTACTAAATATTAGTTTCTAACCTTATACTGTATAAAATTACATTTAAATGCTTGATGTAAGGAAAATGAAAATCCGTTAATAAGTCAGACAGTTGCTTCACTTTCCCTTCGGGTGTCCGCCTCCCTCCATAGGTGCTATGCACATTGCAGGTTACACAGTGGCTCAGCGCACGATCACATTTTTGCCACGGCTGTTCTAAGTGAAGCAACTGATATAAGCACATGTGCCAGCTGGTGACCTTTCCCGAGCTCACTAAGCAATACTGAAACTGCAGATGAAGTTTGAATGCATGTTGTGGCCTGTTCTGCACTGTTTTAGAACGCAATATGGACATGAACCTCTAACACAGAAAAGCATCTAGTTCTAGGACAACATATTACGAAATACAGAAGTCTTTTTTTTTCTTCTTTAATTTGGATACATTTGTATAACTTTCATCTAGACACACCATACCACAAAAGAAGTAAATTAAAATCATCAGTACCAGTTGCAGAAGACACAGCTCTGCAGTAAATACTGACACATCATACATTTTGGTGATGTAGAAATAGTTATAACAATCAGTAGTGTCGATATTACCTTTCTTCACTGCGTTCATGCACTTCATCAACTATGATATGAGACACACTATTCAACTGTGGCTCACTTTCTAATCTTCGTAACAGAATACCAGTGGTACAGAATAACAATCGAGTAGAGGAAGACATCTTGCTTTCAAGACGGATCTGTTAACACAGCAATCAATGATATTATTTTGTATTGTTGGTGATATTTACATAAATCTATCTTCATTATTCTTATTATTAAAAAAGTGAATTTCTTACCTGGTAGCCTATTGTATTTCCTATTCTTTCTGCACGCTCTTCTGCTACTCTCTCAGCCACACCAATAGCTGACAGACGTCTTGGTTGAGTACATATAATTTCCAAATGGCTTTTTTCAGCAGAACTCCAGTTCAGAAGCCAGTCGTCTAGTAAGAATTGGGGAACCTGTCAGAGCAATAAACATGTAACAATTTAAAAGAACAGGCAATGAAATTTGGATTGATAATTAATGAGAAGAAAACAAAATTCTTAAAATGTAGCACGAAGAGAGAAACTTTGGGAGATTTTAAAATAAATGATATAACGATTCAACAAGTACCAAGTTTCAAATATCTTGGATCAACTGTTAATAACAACATCATTGAGGAAGAAATAAGAGAAAGAATTGTAATGGGAAACAAAGGATACCATGCCAACCTGCAGTTATTTGGAAGTAAATTGATATCTAAACAGTCCAAATTTAAGCTATACTGTACTACAATAAGACCTGTAGTAACTTATGCCAGCGAAACATGGGTCCTTAAAAACTCCATAAAACATAGACTGCTAATTTTTGAAAGAGCAATACTAAGGAAAATTTTTAGTCCAACTAAAGTGAATGATGGTACATGGAGAATTAAATATAACAGTGAACTGAATGAGCTGATGAAGAATAGGAACATAATAAATCATATATAATCGCTAAGATTAGGATGGTTTGGTCATATAAATAGAATGGAGAATAATAGACTGGTCAAACAAATATACAAATGGAAACCAATAGTTAACAGAAAGCAGGGTAGACCAAAAAATAGATGGGAGGATGATGTCCTGAATGATTTGAAATTGATGAAGGTGGAAAATTGGACAAAGATAGTTGGAAGCCGTAAGGAATGGAAGAAAGTTGTTGAGAAGGCCAAAACTTTCATCTGAGAGTTGTAGAGCTTGAAGAAGAAGAAGGAGGAGGAGGAGGAGGAGGAGGAGGAGGAGGAGGAGGAGGAGGAGGAGGAGGAGAAGGAGAAGTCAGAGCAATAAAGCATAAGTACAGTATTTAATATGTAAAAATTATATGATAATGTGATGTATGTCTGTAAAACTTGGTAGCCAAAAACATTTGGGAGTCCCCAAACTTTGAATTTTGATAGTCCTTTACATAGTAAACATGCTCTCAAAATTGTGTTTCCTTAGCAACTCTATGAGAGAATCTTGTAATGCCTAAACAAGCAGAACTTCATAAACAAAACACTAACTTGAGTACTTTTGCCACAACCAGTTTCTCCACTGACTACAACAACTTGATGTTTCTTCACTGCATTCAGAATGATTTCCATGCGACTCCAAGCAGGTAGTTGTCTTCGGCCTTCCAAAGCTTTCTTGTAACGAGAATCACCCTGTTTCTCCAGAAATCTTCTAGCAATGTTGCTGTCCTCCCTGTGACACACAGTTACATCTTAACAACAATACAGAACGGTTAATATATTTATTTCAGCTATATCAGCTACATCAGCTGCTTGTTTATGTGGATGACATGACTATGTTAGGAGAAAATTCACAAACTATTAGGGAAAACACGGGAATTTTACTTGAAGCAAGTAAGGAGATAGGTTTGGAAGTAAATCCCGAAAGAAAAAAAAAACTAAGTATGTGATTATGTCTCGTGACGAGAACATAGTACGAAATTGAAATATAAAAATTGGAAATTTATCCTTTGAAGGGTTGAAAAAATTCAAAATATCTTGGAGCAGCATTAACAAATGAAGAGTCCACTGCAAGAATGATGGATGTCACTTTCTTATCGAAAATGAACCAAGACTGTCAATGCTTAGCTTAAGACATATAGAATGTACATAAAGAGTTATATGGCATTAACACTGATAGTCATTGTCCAGTAATGATCGGAAAATCACAGTTAAGCTTTGAGCGCTAAGCATTTCAAACTTTCAATTGCTTCTCCTGCAAAATGTATTCCAAATGACATCCATCATTCTTGCAGTGGACTCTTCAAATATAAATGACACTCGGGAGGAAATTAAACGCAGAATAAATGTGGGAAATGCCTGTCATTATTCGGTTGAGAAGCTTTTATCATCCAGTCTGCTTTCAAAAAATCTGAAAGTTAGAATTTATAAAACAGTTATATTGCCAGGTGTTCTGTATGGTTGTGAAACTTGGACTCTCACTTTGAGGCACAAAGGATAAGAGTGCTTAGGAAAATATTTGGGGCTAAGAGGGATGAAGTAAGTTACACAACGCAAAACTGCACGCATTGTATTCTTCATTTGACATAATTAGGAACATTAAATCCAGACGTTTGAGATGGCAGGGCATGTAGCATGTATGACGAATCCAGAAATGCATATAGCCTAGAGTATTAGTTAGGAGGCCGGAGGGGAAAAAGTCTTTTGGGGAGGTCGAGACGTAGATATGATGAGAAAAGTGACACTCATTCCATTATTCCAGAAAGGGAACAAACGATATGCCGAAAATTACAGAACAATAAATATATTTTAACACATGCTACAAAATGTACACTAAGATTTTTAACCAAAAAATTACAATAATACTCAGAAAATTTAATATATGGAAAACAAAATGGCCTACAAAAAAGTCGATTGTGCACTGATGCAATATGAACTCTAATTTATGAAGGGGAGAATGTAATCCAGAAACGCCTCTGTTGCTTTAGATTTCGAAAAGCCTTTGATAATCTGGATAGGCAAAAGCTATTTGAAATGCTAGAATAAAGATACTTCCCAGAAAAAAATAAAGCAATAAAGTTAATACTAAACTGTCACAAGAAGAAGATATTTACTTACTTACAAATGGCTTTTAAGGAACCCGAAGGTTCATTGCCGCCCTCACATAAGCCCGCCATTGGTCCCTATCCTGAGCAAGATTAATCCAGTCTCTATCATCATGCCCCACCTCCCTCAAATCCATTTTAATATTATCCTCCCATCTACGTCTCGGCCTCCCTAAAGGTCTTTTTCCCTCTGCTCTCCCAACTAACACTCTATATGCATTTCTGGATTCGCCCATACATGCTACATGCCCTGCCCATCTCAAACGTCTGGATTTTAAGTTCCTAATTATGTCAGGTGAAGAATACAATGCGTGCAGTTTTGTGTTTTGTAACTTTCTCCATTCTCCTGTAACTTCATCCCGCTTAGCCCCAAATATTTTCCTAAGCACTTTATTCTCAAACACCCTTAACCTATGTTCCTCTCTCAGAGTGAGAGTCCAAGTTTCACAACCATACAGAACAACCGGTAATATAACTGTTTTATAAATTCTAACTTTCAGATTTTTGGACAGCAGACTGGATGATAAGAGCTTCTCAACCGAATAATAACACGCATTTCCCATATTTATTCTGCATTTAATTTCCTCCCGAGTGTCATTTATATTTGTTACTGTTGCTCCAAGATATTTGAACTTCTCCACCTGTTCGAAGGATAAATCTCCAATTTTTGTATTTCCATTTCGTACAATATTCTGGTCACGAGACATAATCATATACTTTGTCTTTTCGGGATTTACTTCCAAACCGAAGAAGATACAGCAGTGTTATTTGCTTTTGTCAACATTATTCAATATTTGCATGGACGAGTGGGCAGAACTAATACAGGAGGGATTCAAAGTCAAAGAAAATTCACTGTTTGGTAGGAAAAACAGTGAGTATGGAAATGGTCAAAACTCACTGTGCTTGAACTGACCTGAGAAGTTCATGAAGGCTGATTTGCTGTCGTTGTTGATGTGTGTTTGCATTTCTTGTGCTGGTCTCCCCTGCTGTCTCTAGCAGTGTCTCAGAAATCTCGTCAGATGGCAGGGAAGGAGGAGGAAATAGTGCACAATTTGGATCTAAGAAAGTGTTATCCTTATCTGTAATAAACATGTATTCATTTGAGTGGACACTTCCAGTTTAACCTTAAAACTGTATACTCTAAGTTTAATTGGCATGGTTAATTCCGTTTAGTCACACTGATATTTAAAACAATTGTATGATGTGTTCCGTCATTAACTTATTTTTATTCATGTGTGATGATTTTACATAAGAATCATATATTTAAGTTTTAGTTAAAATTAGATTCCGGATTTCCATGCACTATCATATCTTAAAACATGCATGCATTCGTGCACTATTATATGACAAAACATGCACAGTGAAGGAGGGAAAAAAACAGTAAAAATATGCACTATCAAAATTGAGTTCTACATTATGTTACATAATATTTTTTCTTTCGAAACAACGTACAACAACTAATTTCTCCCATTTTGTTTTCACTTACGTTCATGCATTTATCTGACAACACGTTCTTGAACACAGAAAATGATCTTTCTACGTCACAAGAAATCACAGGTGCAGACTATTCATTAAACATAAAATAAAGACTATTTGGGCTATTCCATATGAAATCGATCAGTAAAAAACCTTGCATTTTTTTAATACTCTAATTTTTTCCCTATTTATACAAGGTGCTGAGGACAGTGCATTTTCAAAAATATATTACAGAAAGTCAAACGGTTTTCGTACTATTGAGCGACAAATTTAGCGTATTTTATAAAAACAAGCCTCTTTCAGCGCTCAGAACTCTGGAAACATTTACTGCAGAATATTGAACGGGAGCTCATTTTGAAGCTGACATTTGGTAGGTTATGTTAAGAAGTAATCCTTATTTTTATTGTATACAGAGAGACAGATAATTTGATTTTACTTACTTTTTGGCTTTTTGCCCATTTGTAAAAATGTAAAAAATATTGAGAAAAAACCTTGCATTATTAAGAGGGATTTGGCATTGTTTGCTTAGTGGCTCGGCAATAAGTTTCGAGGGTATTAAATACATTATTTTTACACGCCTGGACTTGAATGGCGCAGTACCGCACGCACTGGCCGAGAGCTGAAGATAAGCGAGTGTTGGGCATCATTTTACTCCTGTGTTTATGAAAACTTGTGATAAAGCTATACGAAACATCACTTGCTTGTCTCGGCTAGCTCCCGCCTCACATGCAGCTGGTTACTTCACACGTGTACTATTTTTTTCCTTATTTGATATTTTCAATACTTTCTTATCAACGGTGCACCAGTAAAAAAATGTGTTTATTTGTACTTTCAATGTGGAATCTAACCATATATTTCAAAAATATTTTTTCGTGGGCAAAGGCATCTTAATGAAGAAAAATCTAAATTTCTCCATTTCCATAAAAAGTAAGAAAAACGGTTTACATGTCAATATAAACTTTAATTTCTTAGAATCAAAATAAACCATGATTTTGATCATTGGATGAAAGGGTTTCGGAGCCACAACAGTTTAAAGTTGCTAATTTTATGAAAATACGATAAATTTAAATATTTTAAATTTGAACACTATGAAGTTCTGATGCCTGAAACTTTGCACAAAGCATTGTATTACAGTTGTCAACGGACAGAAAAAGTTTCATTGTATTTAAAAGTTGCAAGGTTAATTTTCTCTATATTTCGGTCGATTTGAGATGGAATAACATTAAACAATGTTATGCAGTGATCATCAGAAAATTTGATTTATCGAAATGTGGGAATGTTATTTTATCTCTATTAATGTGCTTTTCACTCTTTACAAGTCACAAAATAAATAAATAAATAAATAAATAAAAGTTTCAAATGATAAGTAACTATTAAACCTCAACTTCAATTTAAGATTTGAAAAATGAAATTAGCTAAGTACAAAAAATAATATTTAGACATGGACCTACTTGTAGTGGAAATATTGGGGCTATCCTAGAAATTAAATGTGACTCACCTCTTAAAAGCTCTACCATTTCATCTGGATGATCAAGTAACAACTGTGCTATTGTGTACACAGCTGGAATTTCATCCTTAGCACAGATCTGTGCTTCTTGGAGTAACCTACTTGTTAACCGTAGGCTGGCGATAGGAGGAAATCTGCTGGCTGATGTAGTCAGGTACACTAATGCTGGCTCAAGGGGATAGCAAGAACCTAGCAATAGTAACAGAAAATGTTACAAACAAGAGACTAATATTGTACCACATATTTTTAAAATGAAGATCAAATTAATCTTGACATAAACATATTGCTAATGAATTTCATAAGCAGAGATGCATTGTTTTCATTAGTCCATTAATTGAAACGTTAAATGCATAGAAATATTGTGTGTGTGTGTGTGTGTGTGTGCGTGCGTGCGTGCGTGTGCGTGTGTGTGTGGATTTAACAATGAAGTCATCATCCTTCTTGCTTCCCAATATTTTGATGGAAGGTCCACAAATGTCCTGAGTTTCACAATTAGCCAGGTGCTCCATCCCCATATCCTCTTCTCTGGTGCGCACAATAAGCATTTAGGTGAATTCAGTACTCCAATACGATGGAGGCGTTTACTGAGGCAATCATGTCCAGTAAGCAATCTAAACATGGCCATGGCAGATTTTCGAGGTAGGTCAGGAATTAGTTTTGGATCTTTGAATGATTCTTTCCATTTTAATTTTGATGTTTTGCCTGTTCGCTGTTACTTATTCTTTTTATGACTCGTTTTATTGATTCATATGGGAACTTGAAATTCGTTTTTAAGTTGATTTTAGTTAATTTCTTTTGCTAACATGTCCACTCTCTCATTACCATTCAGTCCACAGTGGACTGGGATCCATTGGAAGACCACTTTTTTATTTAGCATTTGAATTTGTTTTACCATGCAATGAATTTCTTTTACTTTTTCCATTTTATTTTATTTTTTCCATGGTATCCTTCAAGAAAATGGTTAAAATCAGCTCATGAAAATGTTGCATAGAACTAGTATTAGACTAAAATTTCACCTTTTCGTGATGAGAGAAAAAAATAAAATACTAACTTTTCAGAAACGAAATAACATAAAATTTTTTGCTTTATCATAAAAAAATGAAGACATTATTACAAAAACAGCTCTAGTCATTTTTAATGAAACTGAGTTAAGGACACATTTGCTACTATATAAAATGTTTATAGATTCCAAAAACGGCCCATGTCAAGTGTAATAGACACAAGGATAAAACTCCAGTTGAATGGAAATAGCTGACATGTGTTATTCTTTTATTTTTTATTGTTCTGAAAAATAGCAATTTTGACAAGGGTTGTTTTTGTAATAATGTCTTCAAATGATGTTGTTTTCTAATGCCAGGCGTTTGACAATATAGTCATTTGACCTCTTGCACTCCAATATTTTTCAAAGATATTGTAATGGTCAGCCACTGAAGCACAGATTTTGAGGTGTTCCGAATCCATTTCTTGATTTGAATTGCACAATGGGCAATTAGGGGACTGATATATTCCAATTCTATGCAGGTGCTTGGCCAAACAGTCATGGCCTGTTGCCAATCTAAATGTAGCTACAGACGATGTTCTTATGTCACACAGAACAAATTTGCTTGCATTTTTTTTAAGTCAACGCAATCTTTTTATGCCTCCATCAAACTTTTTCAATTTTCAGATATCCATACTACAACATTGCTTTGCTGGAGGGAATCCCATGTACAGAATTCATGATATGTTACACAGCATTTCAACATACAGTAAAATCCTTCATATCTGGCAACTACGGAACAAAGCCAGTGTTGGATAACCAGTGCTGGTTAATTGGAAAATAGTTTTATAAGTTATTTAATAATATATTGGTGCACTCCTGCAGAAGTGCTGCCAAATTGCAATTGCTGCTTCTTTCTTTTGCTTGTGCTCACATTGATAATACTGCCATCTAGTGGCAATAGTTTCAGGTGTCTCATTAAAAAATGTAGGTCACTACTTCAGTTTGTCTTACTAACTCTCTCTCGTATTTTTATTTTTATTTTTCTTATTTAGAAGTGACTTTGTTTTTGAATTGTTTGTTATTTGGGTGCTGAATACGACGGATTCCACTGTACTGCTAAATGCTCAAAAGCACTCAGCAGTAATGAGGTAAATATCATGGAGGAATTGCTTCATTTGTAATGGAAGTCATCCGGAGATTTTATGCCTGTCATTGCAAAAGATTTCATATAATGAAAAATATTATTTCGTACGAAGTTGTTCAATACCAGCAAAATAAAAAAAACAGGAGAGCGACCAAATTTACATAAGCAACAAGTACTAAAATAAGAAATTTTTCCACTAGTCATTATTGCAAAGTCTGTATAGTTTTTCGTGTTTAGTTGGTATAATTTGTTTATGTGTTTAGTTTGTAAGTGTTAGTGTAAGCTCTCTTGGACTGGCTCCCCAAGTGTAGTAGATCTTCAGCTCACCCTACACTCCTGTAGGAGGCCGTTGCCCTTATGGGATTTCAGGCTTTTCGTATTTCGTATTGCAAAACAAGATACTCTTTTATTAAAATATAAGCTTTAAAAAGACAAATATCAGTAAAAGTACCTACGTATTTCTTTTCTGTTAAGAGATAATCACCCATGGCATGAGAAAAAAGACCCCCAGATTTTATTAAATTCAACTTCGACTTTTTAACATAACCAATCTTATTTGTCTCGTTAAATTTGACCAATTAATGAAGAATTTAGATTACGCAACTTTTGTTTGTATTGTATTAACAAAAATGTATGTATGACATTTAATAATTCAACTAAATTGTATCACAAGGCTATAATTTATTATAATCCACTTTTCTGTGTGTTTACCAATATTTCTACAATAAGATATTATTCTTATCAAAATTGTCTTTGTCCGAGACTGAGTGTATAAGTGTTGTTAAATGTTAAAGAACTGTGTTGGTGCGCTTTAAAAATACTGTTTAAATTAAAGTCAACATTAACATGACACTAAACAAGAACTGCCTCACATACTTCATACAAATTTTACCAAACAAAATACAGAAACAAGTACACAATATGTCTGAAAGACAAAAGAACATCACGCTAAAGAAATAACAAAGAGAGAGATCTTCAATCGGCTGACCTTCAGGAAATCGAATTTCCAGTTGGAACGGTGGTTTCTCTTTCTCCTTCTCCTCTTTGGGTACCACCACTGGTGTTTGAACAGGCTGATGTGAAAACCGGCAGGTTTGGGCATATTTACAGCTTCCTTTGGCAAAAAATCTGAAATAAAAGTTTGAGAATTACAGTATATAATATACAAAATACAGGCTATACATATTCATAATTCAAATGTTTGTCACATTTAAATGCAATACAAAATACGAATGTTCTTGCAATATTCCAGTATCAAATAGTATGGATGTTGGAAGTATTGAGTGATTTAAATCCGCAATTCAGTGTCGGAACGAAATAGGAAATTTAAAATGAAGCTAGAGGCTGAAATTATTTCAGGGTATAAGTGTACTGTTGACTTTCCATACGTGTTTAGTTTATTCACAGTTCCATATACAGGGTGATTCACGAGGATTTACCGCCACTTACGGAGCTTATTTCTGAAGACATTCTGAGTAAAAAATGTCATATAAACATTTGTCCTAATCGCAATATTTTCAGAGTTACATTAATCTGAAGTTGTTAGTAAAATATCTTTTTTCTTTAGTTGTAAGGGTAAAAGAACATTGAAAATAGAGAATGAACTATTCAGAAGTGTCATTTCTTTAATTGGCTAGAGTTCTGAAGCTAAAAATATGTTGTTAATTGCTTTATACAGATTTTGTTTTTCAATTTTTAACTAAAAATTACATCATTCTTACATACTTATCACAAAAATTGTTACAAATCATACGACTTTAGGAACTTCATTCTTTACAGTTTAATTATGCATCCTTATGCAATGGATCCTTGATCTCCAGAGAACAAGGTGCCGGTGCAGGTGTTACGTGCTGTCTCTGCTCACTTTATAGATCTCTTGGATATGGAACAACAAGTTTTGATGGTGAAATCATTGCAATATGTGAATGTCTCAGGAATCTTCTATGCCACATCCATAAATTTAGGAATGCAGTTATATTGTCAGACTCCAAAGCAGCTATTCTATCAATCGTCTCTAAACACACACCTTCATCTCAAAGAGCAGAAATAACTAAAATGCTCTCTCAATTATTATCACTCAATAAAAGAATTGTATTCCAATGGATACCATCCCATTGTGGAATCCTGGGAAACGAGAATGCGGATGCTTTAGCAAAGAAGGGCAGCACTGCTACTTACAGACCTGTTACTAAATCTACGTATTACTCTGTGAAAAGTTTATTAAATCTACATACTTAGACTTCAACAAACAAAATTTGATAACTCAATCCCAAGGGAAAAAATGGAACTCTCTGCATCAAAATCCACAGTTAATTCCCGATTTACCACGAAAATCGTCTGTAGCTGCATTTAGATTGGCAACAGGCCATGATTGTTTGGCCAAACACCTGCATAGAATTGGAATATATGAGTCCCCTAACTGCCCATTGTGCAACTCAAACCAAGAAATGGATTCGGAACACCTCAAAATCTGTGCTTCAGTGGCTAGTCATGATAATATCTTTGAAAAATATTGGAGTGCAAGAGGTCAAATGACTTTATTGTCAAACCCCTGGCATTAGAAAACAACAACAACATGCATCCTAATGTACAGTCTTAAAGAATTTACAAGAGTGGCGTGATTTGTAACAATTGTTGTGACTAGTGCGTAAGTAAATATAATTTTGTAGTTAAAAATCGAAAAACAAATTCTGTACGAAGGAACTATGGAATTATTAACACTTTTTAGCTTCGGAATATTAGCTAATTAAAGAAATTATATTTCTTAATAGTTCATTCTTCATCTGTAATATTCTTTTACTCATAAAACTAAAGAATAATGGTATTTTACAAACAACTTCAAATTAATGTAACTCTGAAAATATTGAGATTAGTACACATGTTTAGATGACACTTGTTTCTCAGAATGTCTTCGAAAATAAGCTCTGTAGGTGGCGGTAAATCCTCATGAAACACCCTGTATATGCGTGTATTATCTGAATGTTATTAAAAGGCACAGCCCTTTCAATTAGAAATTGTTTTCCTTTTTGTTGTACTGGGTGGTGCAGATAAAAGTAACCCAACTGCCGTTTGAATGCGAACGCGATATTTTGACTGCTTGAAATTCCATTACCAGTATCATATTCTATCATATTGTATCATAACAAAATGAGTAAACAGCTACAACAGTGGACAATTTTATGCAATAATCGATTGTTGGCATTGTTCCTGTCAGTATTTCATTAGTCATTAGTCGAATTACACATGTGAGGTGCCTAGAAGCAAAGTCAGCAATCTCCACTTTTTTAGAAACTTATATTATGACAGCATTGGATTCTTCTTGGTGTTTTCTAGCAATCTCCATAGGTTATGTAAAGCAAAAGCAGCTGTAAATGGTTTAATTTTCATATTGAAAACCGGGCTTAGAAGCAAAGGCAGCAATCTCCATGCTCAAATTTTACAATCTGAAAAGCAAAGTCAGCAATATCCACATTGGCCAATCAGAGAATGCCATTTGGTCATGTGACCGTCAGCTGTCCTCTTTCCTTTTTCTCATTGTTAGTATGGTTATTACAGTGTCAGTTCTATTTCTCTGAGGTAAAAGTAAACTAAATTACTTTGTTTTACTGAATACAGGTATCATAAAATTTCCAGTAAAATGAATAGTATAGAGAAAATAACACCAGTCTCGCATTCCAAAGCAAGGAAAAGAAAATCTCAGCCTGAGAAGTGGAAAAGATCAAAAGCTAAACAGCTCAGGTTAGTTAAATATTTTCTTATATAATGTCTTATTGTTTTGCTGTGGTTTGCTTTAATGAAAACTAGTTTCAAAATTACTATTGCAGATTAAGCAATAGTATAAATAAATATGTAAATAAATAAATGCAGTGTACATTCTTCTAAGACTCTTTATACTTTGATTTTAATACTGACAACGTTGTAGTTTATGATCATAATTTGTGAAATAGGTACCTAGCTTAAAAAAATTAGAGAATTCCCTCTTTTCCACAGGTATGGGCTTCCAATGCTGCCAGCCTTTCCTACATGTGGGCATGCTACAAAAAGCTTTCGATGTTCAATCTTATCTATGAAGCAGTGCCTAGATTTCCATAAGCTGTTCTATGCGAATAAGGATCAATCCAGTCAAAATGCCTTTTTATTACGGTATTGTAAAGTGTCCTCCATAACCCGAAAGAGATCGACAACAGGTACTCGCAGAGGAAAATATTTCCAAACAAAGTACTTTATGAGGAAAAGTGAGAGTAATAATCTAGTCCCTGTATGCCAGAAGGCTTTTCTCGGGATTATCCAGGTAAAACGAGCAAGAGTTGAATTTGTAACCAAACAGTTTTTTTAGTACTGGAAATGTTCCAGCTGAAGAACAAGGAGATCACTGCTCTCAGAAATTCCAGGCAAAAACAGAGGCTGTAATAAAATTCGTATCATCTCTGAACTTCACTACTGCCATTCACCAAGAGGGAGAAAATATTTGCCATTTCAATTGAATATTGCACTACTTCACCGAATGTACAATGAATGGTTCCAGAACTTATTCCACCTCTACAACCAAATCTTGTGCATCCTAAGAAAATTTCTGATGTCAAACGACTGCTTCAAATCCACTTCAGTGAGAACTGGCGTCAGAACGCAAAGTTGGATTTTTACAAGCCACTAATTGACAATGTTGATGCATTGGACTTGTCTAATGAGGTAGACACTAATGACTGTGCATGTGAACTCACGGAAGAATCTCCAGAATTGTGTGTGTAGCAAGATGAACAATAAAACTTTTCAAATGTTGAATATTGTGGAAAAAAAATTTGTATGCTTTGTTATCCCTAAACTAATGTTTATAATTCAGAATTAAATTTGATAATTACACATGACTTCTGAAATCTGCAATAAAACCTGGTAATCTTCTTCATCTTACATGCAGAGACTGTAATATCCACATCTGAGAAGCAAAAACAGCAATCTCCATATTAAAAGCTTTAATATATTGTTCCACAGTTACTCTGAAGTAAAGATACTATGTAAAATTGCTTTTCCGATGTCCATTTACATATGAAAATAGTTTTTGATGGAATTGTCGTTCAGTGAACACCTCAAAAAGTTTTTTGCTTCTACTGTAAAATTTTCCAAAGTGGAGATTGCTGACTTTGCTTCTAGGCACCTCATGTCTTTTTGCATTCTGCAAAATGACTTACTGCTCGTTTCGCGATTAGGCATGCTAACTGCTTTGATTTCCTATTACAGTATAGCCCCAAAAACATCTTAATTGATCATATCTGGAGGCAATGGAAACCAGGCAAAAAATTTGTGTACAGATCTGATATTTTATCTGTGCCTTTGTGCGTCACATTTGCAATGAGAAGCCAAAGAGATGGAGTTAAGTTGTAATGCTTTTTAATGTGCTGACACCCACGTTGTAAGATAAGCCACTTGAAATTTAATGGCTACTGACGGGCATAGATATAATATGAGATCTGCATCAGTAATACACTGTCACTTATGCTTTATGACGTAAGCACTAACCTACAGAACTCCGGCTGTGGTTTAGACTTCCTACTAGAAATCCTCTCACAGCTATCGTCTCTTTCCTTCTTTCCAGACTTTTTATTGTTCCTTTGCACATCAAAACCTTCATTATCTTCATAAACATCTAGCAGGTAGTCCAGCTGTAAGTTCAATATCCACAAACGATTTGCTATCCTCTCTTCAAAGGCAGAGTCGTAAATAGATTCTAGGGCACACTTTTCTTCTTCCCGCTGTTGCAGAATGTCAGAGGATGGAGGTTTAATTTCAATGTCGCCATTGTTAACGGAAGAATTTGTTGCAATGAAAGGGAAGGAGAGTCCAAGTTTGAAGTACTGGGAGAGCAGCACCTCTAGAGTTACTCCCACGTCTCCTCCTGTCAGCTCCAGGGCCTCCAAGCAATGTGACTTGTGGAAGCCGTAACTGAAAAAAGAAAAAAATATCATAGTCACAATTGCATAATTTATGATCATGATTAAGGGCCAGATTTTAGCATACAGTACACTCTCTATTATCTGGTTTGCAGATTACATCTTACACTCGAAAATAATTTATTACTTATTAATATAAAGCGACAACAAATCATAAAAAAATTAAACTGAACTTCAAATTAAAACGGTAAGTTGCGAAGGAATAAAATATTGTGACAGCCCCATCGAGACTTGATCACGCGTCCCACAGAGGTCAGGGCGCACGTGGAAGGATTGGGCGACGCGGCAAATGAAGTTGCGCACGCATCTACTTCCTAGGGTATGTGCTGTGACGAAGGGAGAGGGGAGAAATCCAGAGAAGTCTAGATAGGCGCCATCTTCTCGGCATCTGTAGACTGATCGCGAAATCGTAAGTTCTCGAAACTATGGTTTAGTAATAAATACAGGACGCGAGGAGAAGAGAGTTGTGTCAGTTTTTGGTCAGCAAGCAGTGTGTAGCAGTGAAGCCAGCTTTGAGACCGGAGTTCGACTTGAGTGTTTGTCCGCGACTCTGCGAGGGTCCAGGCGGGAGCAACGCAGTTGGAAGACTTGAGTTCGAGTGCAGTGGACTGTCCCCGGAAGGCCTGAGTTCGAGTGCAGTGGACTGTCTCTAGAAGGCTTGGGTTCGATATACTGTGAACTTGAGTGAATGAGCTAGAGGAACTAGTCAAGGCAACGAACTGAGAACTGACAGTTCTGTTTTGTAAATAGTGCTTTGTGAACATTAGTTAAGATTAACAGTACATTGTTGTTCTCAATAATCCGAGTGAATTGTCATTGTCGTCTGTGGAGTGCAATAACGAAATACGTGTTGCTGTGTGGAGTGGAAATCCCATTGTTAACTGGAGTGTTGAAACTCATTATAGAAAGTGATTATTGTTGAAACAATAAAGTTACATTATTGTTTGAATTTAAAAGTTACAATATTATGAATGTATTTCTCACATTGAGGCTCAGTGATGTGTTGATACTTTGTTCGATTATTTGGCACAATGGGGTTTTGAATACTGTGACATTAGGCCTACTGCAGCACGCAAAATACGAATTGCAATTAAGAAAACAAATGAATGATCAGAATCAAAAAAGTATCAAAGCCTACTTCAGGACATAAATTATGTAAGTATTTACTGTAAACAACAAATTTACTTTTGTTTTCCACAATCTTAAATAAATTGTAAGTGAATTTTAATCTTATGTGTAAAATAATATACACCTACTGTATGTATTACAGTAAATATTAAGTTAAATATAGATTTTAAAGTATTTGTTCACCAATTAGGCCTATATACTACTTGGTACATGCAAAATAATAAACTTCTGTATTATCTTTTTTTTTTAGTGTGTGTGTGAGTGTGTGTGTGTTTTTTTTTTTCACTTAAAGTGATTCGGGTTCCTCATACTGCAGATAGATGGCACAACTGTGATCCATTTTTCAAATTGTACACCACTTCGGCAGACCAAATTATGCATGATGTGTATCTGTGAAGAGTTATGTCGTGTACTAGGTGAGTGTAAGTGTACTTAACATGAAAATTTCTGACTCTGCCAGGAATCGAACCTGGGCCGGCTAGTCTGGAGGCAGACGCGCTACCACAGAGCTAACTCGGCGGACTCTCTTCCCAGTCATTAGTCCAGATCAGGGTTGCAGAACTGGGAAGAGAGGGGTGGAAACATGGGAAAGAGTTCGTTACCCCATCCACAAGGCCGGAGCCTTCAGTGATGTTTGTGTGATATTAGGTATACAGACTGTTCTATCTTTTCCTCTCCCCCTAAGGTACAATGACGCGAGAGTTAAAGGGAAGGGATGAATTACGTGTTCCGAGGTATGACGTGTGCTTCAATTGTAGCAGAGTTCTGCATCTCTGGTCCAGATAATCAAGAATATATTGTATTTGCATGTTTTATTCCTTTGTTGCAAATCATATGCTACCATTATATAACTGTGTTTCAAGTTATTAGCAACCAAGGGTGAAGATTTTATATAGGTACCGGTATTGCATTATATGCATATTTAAGGAGTTTGTACATATAATGTTAGTTTTCTTCTGTAGTATAATAATTCATTATTTGAAGCTCGCATAAATACCTTTCAAGTTTTGCCAAAGCATACGTATTTATGTGCTCATGTGATATTCTAGGATTGGTATGCTTGGCAGAGTAATCAATGCCTCCTTGCACCACCAAATGACCACGATCAACCCAATATTGTCGACTCAGGTTCTCTCCTTCATCTCTGTAGGATGATCTATCTCTCAAAGAGAAATCCTAAAAACAATAATAAAAACATTAAACACTTAAGCTGGTTAATTAATCTACCTTACAATATAAATTTCATTATTTCAATGATAAGAATTCAGTAGTATTTCTTTTATTTCTATGGTGAAATAATTAACTTCAATAAACAAGTACGCACCTACTTTATTAAGAGATTTGAGAATTTATGATAGTTGAATTCTGGAATGTTACAACATAATCCAGCTAATGTTTTGGAATACATATCATATGATGGGTACCTATGGAAAGCTGTATTTTACCTCTCGTGTCATAACATGTGAGGAATGTACTCATTACGCTTTATCTACCCTAAAACTCTGCGATGTAAGTTTTGAAGCATTCTGTATAGGCTAGTTTGCAAATCACCTATAAGAGTAGTAGGCCTACATTTGGTGTAAACCACCCATACCAGAATAAATTACTGGAATCTCTGCTGACTGAATACTCCTATCTGTTTCTTGGTCTTCCCTTGACTCTCTTTCCACGAAATGTTGCTTCCAGAGCTTTCTTTGGAAGCCTAACATTTTCCATCCTAACAATATGTCCAGCCTTAAATGTACTACAGTTTCCAGATATGGATCCTTATACAGCAATTTCGATTCCTCATTTCTCCTAATTCTCTATTAACCATTCTCATTAATGGGCCTATAAATTCTTCTCAAAATCTTCCTTTCAAATCTACCGATAATAATCTCAGCTGAATGTTTGGATTTAGTCCAAGCCTCACTCCCATACTCAGGTACAGATCTGATCATAGTTTTATGAAACATTATTTTGGTCTTTCTATGAACTGATCTAGATTTCATTTCGTTGACGAGGGTAAAATAACTTTTGATTTGCTAAATCAATCCTTCTTTGTACATCAGTCAGTTCGTCATTGTCTTGTGTTACAGAAATTCCCAGATATGTGAATTGGTATTTGTATATATGTACAAATTTGTTTTAACTTGCAACTAAATCTGAAACCACTGCTGAAGGCAATTTCAGATACAATAATCAAAATGACCACTACATAGACCTTCTATAACTACAAGATTTGACAATGTTGAGCTTTTTTTTTTCTGTCTGGAATAAACTGTTTGCCGCACTCAAACATTACACTGATATATTCCAGTTCTAACACCTGCATAGAATTGGAATATATCAGTCCCCTAACTGCCCATTGTGCAACTCAAACCAAGAAATGGATTCGGAACACCTCAAAATCTGTGCTTCATTGGCTGGTCATGATAATATCTTTGAAAAATATTGGAGTGCAAGAGGTCAAATGACTTTATTGTCAAACGCCTGGCATTAGAAAACAACAACATTACACAGAAATAATGGTAAACCATTCTATTGTGAGAAAATAGTTGTAAATTTTATAAATACACAATAAACTAGTTTTCCGCAATGCTGATAAATTGTAATGAGACTCCCTTTAAATTGAGCTCAGAATACTTGATAATCACTTACTGCACCACGTATACTCTTTATCGTTTCCAAAACCACATTCTCTGAATTCTTGCTAAGATACAGCGTCTGCATCTCTACTTTGTGCTGGCTAGGGCGGCTGCTGCAGCTGCTCCTACAAATAAGATTCATATATTTCATAAGTCTAAATTTCATATAGGGCCTACCGGTAAAACAAAATTATATAAATAAGCCTACAAAAATGATAGGGGGGGTGAGGATTTCGTCTCATGTTGAAACAGAACATGGTGTTACGTAACATGTAACATTTATAGGTACATTCAACTGACATTCATAAAAATTGTCAGCACATAAGACATAACTATTTCTAATATGAAAAAAAAAACTCACCCAGAATCAGTGTATTTTTGTTTAAATTTCAATATTAATTCTTCGTCGTCTGCAGTGGATCCTGAATTTTTGGATTTTCCTCCTTTAACGATTTTCTTTCCGCTCATATTTGGTTCAGGAAGTAGAATGTAGAGAATGGAAGATGTATATAAAATAAATGGAATACTAAGTTAATTCTAAATTCTGGAATAAGCTATTACAGTTTTTCTTAACTATGATGTAGTATAACATAACCACAATCCTCACAACAATTCACACGTCCCACGCTGCATTCGTACTTCATCTGTCTTCTGTCAGCGAAAGATGGCTTCAGGCTAGCCACTGTTCTTGTATTAAAATCTAATTCCGTAATCGCTTGCTATTCAATCAGACTACAAGTTTTTATGTAATAACGCACTATAATATAAATTACTCTAATTATGCTTAGTGATTTATACAGAAAACTTATGAGAACGCAAATTAATATAACACAATTCATAATAATGTTGGCTATCATGATTGTGTTGGGTCGTACTTGGAGACGACAGTGGAAAGGGAATGGTGACGGTTTGTTGTAATAACAAAACAGGTTCATAATGTGAATGATGTGTTGTCATTACCTCATCGGAGTGATGAGTGCATAGTTAGCATCACTATTATACGTAATTAACAATAGTTATATCAGTGTTAAACTGCATGATAATTAAAGTAATGCTACGAGAAATAGCACACAATAAATTAAACGTGGCAGTGCCATCACAGGACATGAGAATGAAAAGAAGATTATTACTTGTACTAATTGTTGCAATAGTGATAATATGGTTCACTAGTCTAAGGAACAGAGGTAAGGAAATGAACTGTCAAGTATGAATACTTAAACTATCTGACGTTTCTATAAATTCTTACCCTAAAATACGATTTATAACCTCAAATTGCCGGGAGGAGGTGCGAGAGGGAAACTTGAAATTACAACTTTTATGGACGATTTCATTATTAAGAATGCATTTAATAGGCCGTGTACACATCATGCAAAGAATGAAGGTCATTTGTAAAGCTAGTGTAAGTAATTTCTTAAATGTCATACACAAGGACACGCGATGACACTTCCAGTTGGGAACAGTCTAAGAACTGGAATCCAGTTTTACTTAATGAATGATGTTGCGCATCGCATTAAATTTAAGGCAATTCTTTAGAACTGCGCCACCAAAGGAAAGCCAACCACCACTTTCACAGCATCATTCCAGCATTATTCCAATGGGAAATTGGTGTCGCCGCTCAATTTGTATTTTGTTTAGGGTACGATGGCGCGACTAGAAATCAAGTAGGCCCTACGTAAATACATCAGACCATTTTTTGATAACACAAATGTAAATAAATGCCAAATTTAATAACTGCATTTCCTTTTGAATACTCCTTAATCCTCTACTGTGATAGGAGTGGTATCATCTGCATATACGAGGGTCATTTCATAAGTCATAGCAACTATGTTATATCTTCCGAATAACCGAAAATGTGGTTAGTTCAGTTTATACATTTGAAAACCTGTTGTACATTATACAGATGCCATCGCCAGATTGCGTCTGTGTGCAGTGATGGCAAGTTGACAGCACACGAAAAAGTTAGTGTGCTAAGGGCTGTGCTCCAAGATGGATGTAAGTAAAGTTGAACAATGGTCATACGTGAAAATTTCAGTTATTCATGTTAGAAATGCTCGTCAGTGTCATTCTGAGCTACGAGAAGCATTGGGTGATAGTGCAATGAAACATTCTCCCTACTCGCCTGATCTCAGTCCATGCTACTATGATCTCATTCTGCAATTGAAGCCGCTGCGTAGGAAGCAGTTTGCAAACAGGGAGAACATCTTAATAGCATTTCGATGAGCGATGGTACACGTAGACAAATCGCACACAACCAATGGTATCCGGCGCCTTCATCATCGTTGACAAAGATGTGTAGAAGCCTTGGGGTATTATTTTGAAGGATGTTAACTATGAGTAATGTACCGTACTTTGTTTCCTTCTGTGCATAATAAAACAATGATTTCTATTTACGCATCTTTCAATTTCCCTTACTCATTGCCTCCTGTACCCAGACCCAATTTGGTACTAGCATTGCAAAGCACATTCCAGTGACCTTCAATCGCATGTAATGAATTTCTATTCCTGCAGCTTTATTGGCTGATATAATACAGTTGCGATGACTTATTAAATGACCCTCATAGTACCAGCTTCCATAGTAAACAGCTAGGTAAGTTATTTATATATACATGAGGAAAATGAAAGACCCTTGCACAGAACCTTGTGGAATGCATCATATTCCTAAATGACCCTATATTCTAAGCGTCATCTCCTGGCATACAAAGCCTATGCTTACTGTTTCTATCATGAAGTTCCTCCTATGCACGTGGTTTTTAAAGGCACAATATCCTGTCAGTTACTTACTCTGAATGCTGAGGAGATTTGTTTCATACTACTAAAAATAGGACTTCATTTTAATTGAAGACATATTAAATACCTTTCATTAATAAGGTAAAATAAAAAGACTGTAGGAATAAATAGATTTCGTGCTGTCATAGAAAAGTTCTATAATACTATGTCTACATATTGTGAAATTACAGACCAATAGGCAAAAGAGATGTCGCAAGATCTTAATCTTGGAAGTAAGGAACAGTAGTCTAATGCATGAGGGCTGATTATGTTTGTTGGTTTGATATTAAATGACTTATTATACTGCTTTTCTGTTTCAGGAAAAATAGGGTTGTCAGAAGGATTGTCTCCAGAATTAGAAATTGCAGCTCTTAAACAAAGTGTGAGTTACATTTCTAGCTCTACATCACTTGTCATTTTAAATACAGCTTTGGCGAAGTTACTTTTTTGTTAATTTCAATAATAATTCTGTGTTATTTATATTGCAACATTAACTATCACTGCAACGTGACATGTTCTCGAGTTTCAGAAGCACAAGATATATAGGTCTAAAAATGAACTAAAGAAAGTAATAATTCAGACATGATTACTAATAGATAATGACAACATAATATACAGGGTGTTTTAGCAGGAATTGTGAATATTTTAGGAGGTAATAATAAACATGTGTCCAATTTTCAATGGGTGTGGATATACAGCTGTTTGAATGTTTCATATAAAATGCCTTACTGAAGGTATGAAGGCGAGGCATCTATTGATTGTTTAAATGATATTGTTCAAATACCTGGGAGCAACAGTAACAAATGTAAATGATACTCGGGAGGAAATTAAACACAGAATAAATATGGGAAATGCGTGTTATTATTCGATTGAGAAGTTTTTATCATCCAGTCTGCTGTCAAAAAATCTGAAAGTTAGAATTTATAAAACAGTTATATTACCAGTTATTCTTTATGATTGTGAAACTTGAACTCTCACTTTGAGAGAGGAACATAGGTTAAGGGTGTCTGAGAATAAGGTGCTTAGGAAAATATTTGGGGCTAAGAGGGATGAAGTTACAGGAGAATGGAGAAAGTTACACAACACAACTGTACGCATTGTATTCTTCACCTGACATAATTAGGAACATTAAATCCAGACGTTTGAGATGGGCAGGGCATGTAGCATGTATGGGCGAATCCAGAAATGTATATAGAGTGTTAGTTGTGAGGCCAGAGGGAAAAATACCTTTGAGGATGCCGAGACGTAGATGGGTAAATAATATTAAAATGGATTTGAGGGAGGTGGGATATGATGATAGAGACTGGATTAATCTTATTCAGGATAAGGGACCAATGGCGGGCTTATATGAGGGCAGCAATGAATCTCCGGGTTCCTTAAAAGCCCATAAGTAAGTAAGTAATATAATATAAATACTACAGCATTATATTAATTATATAAAAATAATTTTTATTAATACATATGTTAAAATATGTTTTTAAAAATAGTATACCCCAGTTGACGTTTTTGAAATCCTGTTTAAATTTTGAAGTCTTTCATTCTTATTTCCAAAAAATACAGGAAAACCTGGAGCGATAGAGAAAATCTGAATACAGGCTCGGATTGAACGACCTTCAATACCTGAAAGCAGTCATATAAGTTAGAGTATCGCATTACATTTTTTTTAAATCATGAACTTTGCCAATTTTGACATTTTTTTCATTTTTCTTTTCAAAGTTACAGAAAAACCTGACGTGATACAGAAAATATGAATACAGATTCGTATTCAGGGCACTTCAGTTAACTAGAATCGGTAATTTTTTTTTAGCAGAAAACTTTTTTTGAAATGCATTTCAGTGTAATTTGCAACAGTTCAAAGTAATGCTTAAAAAATTCCACCACTAACTTCAATGCACTTTTCAACTCTCTTGACAATAGCGATGTTGATGATTTGTAAAGTTTTCAATCAGCCAATAAGTCATTTGTCTCTCCTTGATACCTTTTGTAAAGCATTTTACATGTAGGCTCGTAATATTCAGACAGCTGTATCTCCATAACCATTGAAAATTGGATACAAGTTTATATATGAACTGATTTAGGCCTGCTCAGAATAGTCCACGCTGCCACCTCCTAAAATCTTTATTAGGCTTAGTCCTCATGAAACACCCGGTATATAGGCTACTCTTCTTAATTAGGAATTTATTTTATGTATGACTCCAGAAAATACATCATGAAGATGCAAAATTTGATTTTATTATTTTATTAAGCCATTTGCCTGTTTTGCTGTGTTTGTACCTCTATTTTCTTTTAGTGCCTGTATTTATGATTTTTTTTTACACATAGAATTGAATTGTCCTTAATAATACTGTATGAGTTTATTATTAATGTTAATGGTGTTATATTTTTTTTATTATGGCGATCTTGTTGAAGACAATGATGACGATGATCTGGGATAAACAGTCTATAGCACAGTCGTCATGACAACTGAAAGATTCAATCTAATGCGTGAGTTTTTTCTTCAATTTCTTAAAAAAAAAAAAAAATAGACTGCTTCCTGGAGCATTTTGGAGTTTGTCTACTCCTAATGATAATGATGATGACAATGATAATATGAGTAACAATGGCGAGAACAAAGACAGTGACAGTGGTGATGATGATGATTCAATCATTCATTTATAGTGTTCTGCCCTAGGATAGGTCTTTTACTGCAAACCCAGCATTCTCCAGTCTTTTCTGTTTTCTGCTTCTTCTTTGCCTCCTCATATGATCCATAGGCTATATCTTAATGTCGTCTATCATCTGATATCTTTTTCTACCCCGAACTCTTCTCCCGTTCACCATTCCTTCCAGTGCATCCTTCAGAAGGCAGTTTCTTCTCAACCAGTGACCCAGCCAATTCCTTCTCCTCTTTCTGATCAGTTTCAGCATCATTCTTTCTATCACATCTTCGTTTCTTATTCTGTTTGTCCACTTCACACACTCTATCCTTCTCCATATCCACATTTCAAATGCTTGTAGTCACTTCTCTTCACTTCGTCGTAATATCCATGTTTCTGCCCCATACAATGCCACACTCCACACAAAGCACTTCACTAGTCTCTTCCTTAGTTCTTTTTCCAGAGATCCGCAGATGTTCCTTTTCCTATTAAAAGCTTCCTTGGCCATTGTTATCCTCCTTTTCACTTCTTGGCAGCAGCTCATATACACCTCAAGTATTTGAAGCTGTCCACTTGCTCTACTTCCTCATTTAGAATTCGCAAGTTTACCTTCTTTACTTTTTCCTATGACCATGCTATTCGTCTTGTTGGCATTTATATACTTTATTCTTCCTCCTACTATCACTTCTCCATGTTCTGATGATGATGTCAATGACAGTAAATAATGATAACAAGGACATGATGATGGGGGTGGTGGTGATGTTGATGATGGTATATTATGCTTAAGTAGACATTTTGATCAGTTAGAATGTGTTTTTAAGTGGAGATGTAAGAATGATGTATTTAAATCACTTTGACTGATTTATCTAACCATCTTTTGTGTAATTGTTTTCTTTCAGTTAGCAAAATTGTCTGCAGAATGCAGATCTCTGAGGTCAGCAAGATTTACATCTCAGTTACCTGTGATCTACGCAATTACGCCAACATATGCCAGGCCAGTTCAGAAAGCAGACTTGACACGGTAATAAAAAGATACAGTAGTACTTATTTTGAAAATTTCCGGCATTTGCTTGGATGAGATATAAAAGAGGCAATTTGTTGGGACTGGTTTGTAAACTAAGAATAGTACTGATTAAGCCAAATATGTGATGAACCAACTTAATAACTTTGTTATATTTCAAAACCAAGCTCTCAGACTCATTACTGGTGGAATCAAAACAACTCCAATAGATTCTATGAGATTCCTCACTAATATTAACAGCATCAAAATGACAATAGAAGAAAAAGCACTGATTCAATATGAAAAACTTATCAGATTACCAGGAAACAATTGGCATTCATACAGTGCTCTCTGTAGATTGAAAACTCAAAAAAGTTTCATATCCATGGTTCAAGAATTAAAACAGAAAATCAATATCCCGAATTTAAAAGAAAACTTACAAATTAAACCAAACCCTTTAACTCTATTAAATATAGAATATAATCTAAATTTAACGGAAGAAATACTGAAATCAGAAGTAAACACTGAAATACTAAAACAATTGTCTTTAGAGACAATTAATATTAGGTACCCTCCACAAAACTGGCTTCCTTTATACACCGATGGATTCTTGATCTCCAGAGAACAAGGTGCCGGTGCAGGTGTTACGTGCTGTCTCTTCTCACTTTATAGATCTCTTGGGGATGGAACAACAAGTTTTGATGGAGAAATCATTGCAATAAGTGAAAGTCTCAGGAATCTTCTATGCCACATCAATAAATTTAAAAATGCAGTTATATTGTCAGACTCCAAAGCAGCTAGTCTATCAATCGTCTCTAAACACACACCTTCATCTCAAACAACAGAAATAACTAAAATGCTCTCTCAATTAATATCACTCAATAAAAGAATTGTATTCCAATGATACCATCCCATTGTGGAATCCTGGGAAACGAGAATGCGGATGCTTTAGCAAAGAAGGGCAGCACTGCTACTTACAGACCTGTTACTAAATCTACCTATTACTCTGTGAAGAGATTTATTAAATCTACATACTTAGACTTCAACAAACAAAATTTGACAACACAATCACAAGGGAAAAATGGAACTCTCTGCATCAAAATCCACAGTTAGGCCGTGTCTCAAAGTTCAAGTCCATACTACACACTAGTGACTAGCAACTAGGTGACTTGTAAACTACACACTAGGGAGCTTTGGAAATGTATGCTTGAAACATGGCCTTCTTCATAGACTATTTTTCTAAAAACCATGACATCATGGTGCAGCACTGAATTAAGAAGACAGTGTCCTAATGCAGTTTTATTACGAATTATGTGGAAAAGATGAGTGCTTAATATATTACAATAATGTTTAAAACATTGTACACAAGGTACTAACAATGTCAGTGTTCAAAGTTAACGTGTTATTCTACATTACATTTACATTATTTCACTTCCAAAGCATTTTCAGATTTCATAACCCCAATTGCTGATGAGGTATCCATGTTTGTTTAGTGAACAAGTCAACAATCAAGCAAGCATTTTCGTTTACTAGCTACTACGGACTTGACTGGTATGCACTATGTAGCTTTGGATCATAACTTCTGACGTCACATCCGGCTATTTAGTCATCAATCTAGTTCACTTCAGCTGAAAATGTAGCTTTGAGACACGGCCTTAATTCCCGATTTACCACGAAAATCGTCTGTAGCTGCATTTAGATTGGCAACAGGCCATGATTGTTTGGCCAAACACCTACATAGAATTGGAATATATCAGTCCCCTAACTGCCCATTGTGCAACTCAAACCAAGAAATGGATTCGGAACACCTCAAAATCTGTGCTTCAGTGGCTGGTCATGATAATAACTTTGAAAAATATTGGAGTGCAAGAGGTCAAATGACTTTGTCAAACGCCTGGCACTAGAAAACAACTACTACTTTGTTATATTTCCTTAATATTTACTTTAATTATTCATTGTTTGTGTTATTAATTTAGGTAATGTATTTTATTTTTATAAAAAATATCTCGTGTTGGCAAACAAGTTATAGTGGCAGTCTCAATTTTTCCCTATCCTTCCATATTTGAATTATTCCATTTTCTTTTTCTCTTCTTTCGATGTCCCTCTTTACTTGGTCCATTCATCTGCTTCTTGGTCTCTTTCCTCTTTTTTATTGATGCCAGCACTTTCCTGGATATTATGTCATTCATCATCCATCCTTTTCACTCCACCAAACCATCTCAATCATTGTTCTTTTAAAGATATCTGTAAATTTTCAACTTATACTTCTCTAATTTTTTTCATGTTTATTTGATCCATGCTTGTCTTACCCACAATACCTCTTAGAAATCTCATTTCTGCAGTCTGAAGTCTACTGATTTGTCTTTTTGTAAATGTCCATGTCTCAGTCCTGCATGTGAAATACTTTAGACAAATATAGATTTATTTATGGATTTGTGAGACAAAATAAAAGATGATTGTTGAAAAACACTAACATTTCTCTTTACAGATTATCACACACTTTCATGCTGGTTCCTAATCTACATTGGATCATAGTTGAAGATGCTGATGGTCCCTCATCTATAGTAGCTAACATCTTGAAACAATCTGGTATTACACATACACATCTGTCGGCAGCTACGCCTAAAGAATGGAAACTTAACGAAAAGGTTAGCTCATGTCGTTTATGTGGATCTAATAATTTTTAAATGAAAAGTGTGCATTATGGCTATAATGTCAGCACCAGAACGTAGTCCTAGCAAGTCAACAAGGTGGACTAGTAGGGAACTACAGGTGCCATAATCCATAGTATATTGTATCTTATAGAAGTGTATTAATACCCTCCCAGACCATATAGGATAAAATAACTCACCAGTGTCACTGTGGACTCCACGATTGCCAGACTTAAACTGCGATTTCTTTCTGTGAGGATATACTAAGGACTTCATGTCTGTCACCTCCATGCCTCAGAACCTGAACGACCTGAGACGACGCATCACAAAAGCAGTGGAGTCAATGAGAACATGCTGGCATGAGTCTGGATAAAACTGGACTACCATCTCGACATCTGTTGTGTCACCAACGGGTCTCAAATCGAGCTTTTGTAGTGTACAATAAAACGTGTCTTTTCTTGTTAATACAGATGTGTTCAGTTGCTTCAGTTATGAATAAATCAAGTTTACTTTTGCACCATCCTTTTGAATCGTGTATTTTATCGTGTAAGGTTCTGCCATGACATTTTTTATTGCTCTAAATTGTTAATATTCTTCCCAAAAGCATGTCTCCATTTCTTACACAGGATCCACTAAAACACACTGTATTTTTGCAGTACACAGTAAAACCCAGTAAACCTTTAATGATAAAAAATAACCTTATTTCTACTAGGAAGGGATGTGGAAGAAGCCAAGAGGTGTTCAGCAGCGTAATACAGCGCTGCAGTGGATTAGAAATAATCTGAAACCTGATGTAGATAAAGGAGTAATCTACTTTGCAGATGATGACAACACATATAGCTTGGAGTTATTTGAAGAGGTACGTTTGACTTCATTATACATAGCATTCATTTCAAAACTTCCCAGTCTAAATAATTTAAATTCAATTTAATTAAACAAAAAACACGTCAATTTAGATATTGAGGGAGAAGTTTAAAACCAATCTTAATTGCATATTAGTTTTCACCCTCTTACCCCCAGTTGCCCCCACTTTGAAATTTCAAATGTCACCCTTATCTAATGATACTTAAATTTGAAAGAGTATTCAATTGTTTATACACCTCATTCATTTGTTTTCGCATCTTTTCTTTTCTATCGTCGCCTGGCAACATGGATTGTTGTTATTGTTGATTAGAGCTGAAGAGAATAAAGCTACAAAGACTACTGAATATTTCATGTGATAGTTGTGTTTGTGTGTTAAATTATTTTAAAATAGTGTATACCCTTCAAGAGAGAACAGAAATCATCCTTATTGACTATATTTAGGAAATTACACAAAATAAACTGTGTTGATTGTAGGATGAAAACAGCAGCTTATTTTGTGTAATTTCCTAAATTTGTTGACACACTCCACAGCCATAAGTAGGTCAAAATACTTTTCAATATTGTATTTTATATATATATATATATATTATATATGTATGTATGTATATATATGTGTGTGTTTATTAAAAATTAAATTATGGTTTATTTAACGACACTCGCAACTGCCAAGGTTATATCAATTCGTCCCGCAGGAGTTCTTTTACATGCCAGTAAATCTACTTACATGAGCCTGTCGCATTTAAGCACATTTAAATACCATCGACCTGGGCCGGGATCGAACCTGCAACCTCGAGCACTATACCGACTACGCTACCCAGGCTGACGTGTGTGTGTGTGTGCGTGTTTTTTTGTTTTTGTTTATATATATATAATCACATATTATTAAATGAACATGCAGGACAAGTGAGCAAGGTAAAATTTTCTGGTTTGAAGTTTGAAATGCAATATATCAGGCAGCGTTGATAGCTGAGATTTCCTAGAAATAATCTTAAATTCTTCAAGAATATGTGTTGTAAATTTGAGTACAGTATTATAGCTTGAAAGATAGTTTAACTATGAAGCTCGAAATTTCTCTTGTGAATATTTTACTAAATTGACTTAATTGCTGGTAATTGATTCTATATAGTCTTCATATACTATTTCAGATGTTATTAACTGCCATTTCAGTTATACGTTTTTCTCACTTAATACTTTTTTCCCCTTCAAACCCCCATAAAAACGTATAAATGACATAATTGAGAACTGTTGCAATCTGACGAGAAGCATTGAAATGAAAAACTTGTAGCTCTACTACACTGAAATATATGGCAAATTTTATGTTTAGTATTTCTTTTGCTCCCATGTACAACACAGAAGTTTATTGCATTATTTCAGACATTCTGTATGTAACATGTCTGCAGTTCATGGTAAGTGATATTTATGTTTTTTTTTTTTTCTCTCTTTTTCTTCAGATGCGAGACACACAAATCGTAAGTGTGTGGCCAGTTGGTCTCGCAGGAGGTCTGTTGGTCGAGAAACCAATATTGGATCCCAAGACAGGTCATGTGAACGGTTGGAATAGTGTGTGGCGTCCAGAGAGACCATTTCCCGTGGACATGGCTGGCTTTGCAATAAACCTGTCGCACTTCCTAAAGCATCCAGAAGCCAAGTTCTCCTTCAATGTGCAGAGTGGCTATCAGGAATCAGAGATTCTCCGCCATCTTACAACAACAGAACAGTTGGAACCTAAGGCTAACAATTGCACAAAGGTTAGTTTTAGTCCAGTGAAACCAACCAACATTTATTATTATTATTATTATTATTATTATTATTATTATTATATTATTTAATTAATTAATTAATTAATTTTTTTATTGTAATTTTTTTTACATGTTCAGTTACTATTATTGTGAAGGTAAGAATTCAGAAATAAAATTACTGTGTTACAGAAATTGTGAACTTGAGTGTGTAAGTTCTTTTCTATTCAGTTGAATTTCAGAGGATGATTTCTTTAGGTTTATATGCAATTGTTATTATTTGTTACACAAGTATGGTCAATTTAGTCACTGTCACTATTTACCACAATAATCACACTTCGTCACCCCACACCACTCAAACTGTTATTATCTCGAGTGTGTGCTTTCCGATTTCAAACATGTTTACGGTTATTGTTGCCTTACCAATAGAGGTGTCTTATACGAAGTTTTACAGTTAGATGGCAGAAGCGTTCCATGTGGCACAGGGCTATATTATGTCACATGCTACTGTTCATTACATTCTCCCGCTTGTTGGTTTTCTGTGCGTGTCAATATTATATTTATTATTATTTTGTATAACCTGGTATAATTTAATAGAATTCAGTATTTTCTTACCTCATAATTTAATTTAATTTAATTTACAATAAATAATAGCGTAAACTTGTATAATACTGAGGTATTCCCCTGAAGAGATGGATGGGGATATAGAATATAGATACGAGTAAATTGAATGTTCATGAACCTATACGAGAACTTTGAGAACGAGGTGTACAAATAAAAAAAAAAGGATCTTTGTCGAAGGTGAATATTGCGTCTTTAATTACAGCCATCAATATATTACTTTATAAGGGAGGGAATATGGGGCTTGAATTCCTATTACTTTTTTTCTCTAATTGCAGAAAGAACAAACGCAATTTTTAATAGGATGATACAATATGATCATAGTAGTATCACGATTATTCATGCATTTTGTAGGTTAAGGACATGCGGTTTTGAATACTATGTATGATGATTTTGAAAATTTGAAGTTAAAACATGGTTTCCATAAGTTACATAGACTATATTATTTGTAAGACTATATATATTTTTTTTTTCACTACGGATCGTCCTAAATAATAAACATCCCAGTTCATCAAGAGTTTACTGTAGGCCAAGTATCGTTCCATTGTGAAATGCAGTCGTAAAATTCGGGGACTCCTACAAGTACTGCATACAGTCTAAACTAACATAGCTTGCTGTCGAGATTGCATACGTTTTTATTAAAATTTTTTTCTTTGCCCTCTTCCAAAATGAAACTGTAGCCAGCAATTTCTTATTTGAAGTAGTTCTTTTTGTTTAATAGGCGCAATTTAATTAGTTATATTTTTTTAAGGTTGAAAGCATATATTCAGAATCTTTCGGGATCTAATTGAAGGCAAAAAGCTCTCCCTGGTTTTTACATATAGGAACACAACAAAAATTTGGCATTTTGAGTTGTTTTTAAGAGTATTTAACATACTAATACAACGTAAGTCCTCAATGTTTATATATTGGAAAACAAATGCACACGCAAAGCGCATCTCTCAAAGTACACGCATGCTATCTGTTGGTGCTAGTTCAGGATATCACTATTCTAAGAAAGGTACTCAAAGTTTCAGAAGTACAGGCATACTCAATATGTAGTTAAAGCTCTGTATGTGTGATTGGGCTGTTGACAACATCACACGTGACTGCTTAAGTGTTAATGGAAATCACATTGATCATCTGGTATGATGTTGATGAACAAGTACTTATATTTCAGAAGATTTAAATTTTAGGACCCGTGTTTATTAAGTTAGACTTGGTTTCCTTGTTTTGATAAACACTACACCTCTCAAAATATTGAATGTTTTTTTAAAAGCTCTATATTTTACTGTTTTCTTCTACTTTGTCTTTTTGTTCTTCCTCCTACACTTTCCTCCTCTCTCTGCTCCCCTCTTTTTCTCTCCTACTATCTCCTCTTATTAGTTTCTTTTTCTTCCTCCTCTTTTGCTCCTCTTCTTCAGCTGTTTATGCATTTAAATTTTGTGTTCATTGGTTTACACTTCTGAGGAATATGAAACATTATTACATATTTATGAGTAACAAGAACTATGGTTCTGTGTTTGGTTTAATGTGAAGCCAATACAGAACCAATACAGTCCAAACTCACTGTCGAGAATCTAATCTAAAATTAATAAGTTTATTTTTTGACAGATTTATGTGTGGCACACAAGAACGGAAAGTGCTCGCCTGCAATCTGAAAAGAATCTGAACAAGAAAGGCTTGAGGTCAGATGCAGGAATGGAGGTATAAATCACATTCGTCGTACAATGCAGATTGCATTTGCTCAAGCTGGTGAACATTCCATGTACGAGGGAAAATGAACGTGATGGTGGAATTTCAATGTAATTCATTCCAGAAGCTTATGGAAATCTTTGAATGGAGCTCTTTTATCACAGTTACTGGTGTGACATTTTGTGAAAGCAGTGAGAAGGAAGTATTGGTAGTCTCTGACTTCAACAGGTGCTCTAAAAAGTAGAAATTCATTCCTGTGAATGCATCGAGAGTCACTAGCATCTGTTACATGTGATATTTGTTCTTGATATCTTCCATTTTTTTACAAGGAAAAGAGTGCTAAAAAGGTTGTGTGTCAAGATGCGCAATATTTAAATTATCACAAAAAGTACTTTTGTTTTATTTTTGTGTATCGGATTCATTTGTGAGGTATTATTTTGTATCATTATGTACTCGTATAAAGAACAATTTTATGATACAGTGCAATCTCGATCATCCGTTTTTAATGGACGGGACATAGTGAACAGTTAATAAAAAACGAATAATCCATATGATCGATTATCGATTTTAATGCACTTAAATCTATCTCGCGCAATTTAATATGCTTTAAAAAGTCGATTTCTTTTTCTGCATACTTTCTCGCAACTAATTTACTTTTTAAATCCATTCTAAGTTTTCTGATTACTAACAAATATTCGAGAAAGGCAGTGCAACGTGAAATTATGATAATCCAAAGGGAGTGAAGGTATTTATTTAAACTTGACATAGAAACGAAGGAAAGTTATGCATTCAGCGAAGTTCACTGATCGTGGTAGCACAATTCAAAAGGTAGAAAAGAATAATGTAAGCCATTTATGTACAGCACTTAAAAACATGCTCTTTTTTTGGTGACAGATAATCCACAGAATAGTTAATCAAGGGACGGATAATCGAGGTTTTGCTGTATACAAAATGATAAAAGTTCCTGAAACTTTGAATGCCTAAGGCGAAGTCATTTCAAAAGGCAGGGGAAAGCTATTTAAATAGTTGGTGGAATATATACAGAATGCTCCATAATTGAAGACCTTCCCCGGAAAAAGGATGTAATATCAGATTCTTGAAACATGATGTAAGTGAAAATAACAATAAATTATTATGTTCAATGACAGAATAAACTTGTATCCTTGTTTAGTCAAATGGTTGTGATAGTAAGTGTAGGCCTAATGAAATATGCTTCTGAAATTATTTTGCTTTCTCCTGAAACGTGAATTACTGTTTTGTTGGTTACATCCTTATTCTGGGGAGGTCTTCAATTTTCTCAAGGGAACAACACACCGTTATTCCTCGTCCAAAAATTGAATCGAAAATCCTCTTTTGCAAATTTGGGTCTAAGGCTAATTTTTCCGAAAAAAAAAAAAAAAAAAAAGACATTTATGTTACTCTTTTGAAATCACGCAGCTAATTTTGTAAAATGATATCATATGAGCAGGACCATATCTGATATGGAACCTTATGAAATCTTTTGTTTGTCTCTTGATAGAGTCGCTTCTGTTGAAGAGGTAATTGCTCAGATAAGAAATTTTGAAAAAGTGTGACATGTTTGAAAGCATGAGAAGGAAGATAGTGAGATATTAGTTAATATTATTTTATTGAACTATTAGAACATAGTTTTAAATAGTTTTCCAGTCACTTTGGCAGCTCGTATTATTATTCCCTCATTTTATTTACTTTTTAATGCATTGCACTGTCAAATACCAGAAACTAAAGTAATAGAATACTTAAGACTCTGAAGGTGGAAGGAAACTGATAAACTTTGTAGATAAATCTGAAAAGAAATACGTGTGACAACCGTAAACCTAACTTTTCCATTTTAATTATATATTTATTATTAATTTAGTGACAGTTACTATATATTTGTAACTTATGCAAAACATCAATGCGCTTTTCTTTTTTTAACTTCTAAATTTCTGTTCCATATTGTGACATGTTTCGTATTATAGTTGATATGAATAGAGCTTCAATTTCTTCTTTTCCAACAACAGGTAGTCCTCATTTTGCGGTGTTTTATAATTAAGGAGCGGATTCCTATGTAATTAAATATTATTTTTGCGTGTGATAAAACACAATTAACATAGTTAAAAATTCCGAACATGAAGTTTCAAGTTTAAAACCCGAATTTTATTTCACATAAAAACACATATTTTTCACAAAAAATTTATGTAAATACATATTTTCAGGAAATCTATTATAAACACATAAATCTTGGAGTTTTTTTACTTAAATAATTTTTTTACAAGAACTTTTAAATATTTTAAAACTAAATCATTTATGTCACTCAGAAGTACGTTATCTTTTTAAGAAATCTTGGTTGCTTCGTGATTCTATGGGCTGTGTGGTGTATCTGTGATCCGTTTTTGTAATAGTATCGCCTCAAGTTCCGAGAACTGGTAGGCAGCTTATCAGTGTTGTTATTAGAGAATAAATTAACAAGGACAAGGAGGAGAGATCTTGCAACACATAATTAGGAATGTTTATTGTTGCTGAAGATGATTTCATTCCACGCTATGTTTGTCAAACACAACAGATAAGAACTCGGGTATGAACATTATTTAATTTAAACAAATCTCTCGCTCATGTCCATCAAGTAAGGCAATACCTCAAGTTGTGGTTCCCTGTTATCGGGCTTCGTCAATCGATATCCTTCAAGATATACTGAAAGATGGTTATTTAAAAAACGATTTGGCTTTCCTATTAGCAAATCTAAGCTTTTTGTGTGACACCATAAAAAAACTCGAAACATCCAAAAACCTGTTGTCTGAAACAGGGAGGTGCGTGCTGTGAAAATTAAACTAGACTCGCTACCAGGTTCAGAAGTACAATTACTAAGGGACAAATTCTAGAATGTGTTTGGGAAAAACAGTGGATATAAAAAAATGTGTAAAGTTGCTCAAGAATTGGAGGGTGTGCCTGTAGGCGAAATTGACGCTGTTTGTGTTTGTGACATTCCTCACTTTAAATATGCACGTCTGACGTCCTGTGATGTGGAAAGATCGTTTTCACAGTTTAAGTCGTTGTTCAGAGATAATCGGCATGCATTTATGATGGAGAATTTGGAGGTGACCTTTGTTGTTCACTGCAATTCTCGGCCAACTACTAGATGTTATAATAAATCACGTAACATACAGTATCAGACATATAATAAGGTGGTTTCAGACTTTTCGTTCATTTTATCCAGATTTTTTCCAATGGTTTTTTTTTAATTATAAATTGAGGACTACTTGTTTAAAAATTTCGTGTGTCATCTTTCACTCTCGAGAAAAATCTCAGTTTCTTAGGTTGTTTAGCAGACAGTGGAGCTGTTCTGGAAATTATGACAGGATAAGAAAAAAAAAAATCAATAAATAACCTTATGAGAAGAAAGGAAATCTTCGTAATTTGTCCAAGCTTCTTAATAACCTCACATCGTTTATGTTTACACCACAGATGGCTTTTTCTTGTGATTGAAAAACATTTGCAAATTTATACCGGAAGAATATCAATCACTGACAGAGTTGACACAAATTCTGATCATTATTTATTTTACCCCAATTTTTGCATAATATTTTTTAAGGTGATTAAGGTTTTTAATGTTTTATGTGATATTGAAAGATCAAGAAAATATATCAGCGAGATCATGATGAAATGTAAATTTAGTTTTAACTTGTATTTATTTTATTTTTATTATTACTTTATAGAAAGAATAATAATATAGCAGAGCCTTGTAAGTGACTTTCTAGCATAAATAGAGAAATAGATTATGAAATTTAGCTCAAATAAATTGTAATTTATAGGCTGCTAAATATAGGTATTAATTTACCATTGATGAGTGAACACTTTGAAGTATTTTATGTTAATTACAGATATTGTTTAGTTTGTAATTAATCTCCATAAATAGTACATAAAAATAATATTCATGTCTTTTAAAGGCTGCCGTGTTGTTAAAGACAGTGTACTTTTTGTAATAATTTGTAACAACATATCTACAACTAAAATATGTTGCGGTCAACCTGCATAGCAGCATATTTGTATTACAACTTTTAATCATTCGTAACATTTTATACATTACCCATCAGTATTACGATTGCGTCCCATTGTTTTGTCTGCTAGATATTCGAGATTGGAACAAACGTAAAAATGAATGTTTTTCCTCACTTCTTGCTCGGGATGTTTTGCTGTTGTTTGCCTTATCAAATTAAAGAAAGTTTACGAATTTAAAAATGTGTTTAGTAAAACTCTCTATCAAACTCATTGAACGTCATAGGTCTTGTGATGATGCTGTATACATAACAGTTTCAGCATTTCGCAATCTTGTTGGAAAATTGCCACTGTTATATCTGTTTTTTTTTTTAATCATATTGTTCACACTTAAATCTGTCGATGAATTCAAGTGCAGTGTCAAGTTTTGAGTTCCCCCTCCTCCCTCGCCCTTCCCGAGGAGATTATAGTTTCTCAAGTTTTTCAATATGACTGAAACAAGTTGTTGTTGTTTTCTAATGCCAGGCATTTGACAATAAAGTCATTTGACCTCAATACATCAATTTTACATCAAAAAATTTAGGAATGCAGTTATATTGTCAGACTCCAAAGCAGCTATTCTATCAATAGTCTCTAAACACACACCTTCATCTCAAACAGCAGAAATAACTAAAATGCTCTCTCAATTAATATCACTCAATAAAAGAATTGCATTCCAATGGATACCATTCCATTGTGGAATCCTGGGAAACGAGAATGTGGATGCTTTAGCAAAGAAGGGCAGCACTGCTACTTACAGACCTGTTACTAAATCTACGTATTACTCTGTGAAAAGATTTATTAAATCTACATACTTAGACTTTAACAAACAAAATTTGATAACACAATCCCAAGGGAAAAAGTGGAACTCTCTGCATCAAAATCCACAGTTAATTCCCGATTTAACACGAAAATCGTCTGTAGCTGCATTTAGATTGGCAACAGGCCATGATTGTTTGGCCAAACACCTGCATAGAATTGGAATATATGAGTCCCCTAACTGCCCATTGTGCAACTCAAACCATGAAATGGATTCGGAACACCTCAAAATCTGTGCTTCAGTGGCTGGCCATGATAATACCTTTGAAAAATATTGGAGTGCAAGAGCTCAAATGAAACAAATTGTAAAACGTTCTTCAAACTGTATCTTACTAATCTGTCTAGGAAAATCTAAAATGGGACATTTACGATTAATAAAACAGTAAAACTTTACACTATCAACCCAGATAATATTAGAAAACGTCCAAGCTCACATAATACAAGGCATAATCAAATTAAATCTCTTTGAGCCAATTTATCTATTTATTAAGATACAGTACATAAAATGTATTGTAGATGCAGGAAGATCAGTGTTTAAGAATACATAAATGCAGTTGATTTCTTAGAAGAAGTTTACATAGGCATTGACACAAGTGTACCATTATTTGGGGAAGCATCAGCGAAAAAAGAAAACCTTGTCTGCACCTTCGGAACCATTTTATCACTGCTGCCTTCACTTCATCATCTTTGTGGAACCTGTGCTCCTTTAGATCTTTATTTAAGTGTCCATATAAATGAAAGTCACGTGGTAACAAATTGGAACTGTAAGTTGGATGATCCAGAGCCCCCTACTTTTTGCTCACAAACTAATTTTGCACACTTCTCCTTTGGATGGATTTGTTTTAACAGTAGTCATGTTAACAGATGCCTGACATCTACACACTTATTGTCTATGGAACCAAACTCTTCTCGATTACTGTACGTAAGACTACTGTTAGTAAAACTTCATTTATACGTTTTTATGGGAGTCTGAAGAAAAAACATATAAGTGAGAAAAACATACAACTGAAATGGCATTTAATTACTTCTGAAATAACATTAATAAATAATTAATAACACATGATTATTTTACAAAAAAAAAGTCAGTTACATACACACTTTCTCTTTCTTCCACTCATTGGAATTCAAAAAACAATCAGTATCAGGTTGAGTCTACTTTCAAAATATTTCAATTTAGAGGAGTGTTAGAGAAGGAAACAGAATTTAACATTGAATGTGAAGGATAAAATCTGGAGAGAGCGGAAAGTTTTAAATATTTAGGAACAATAATAACTAGTGATGGAAGAGTAGATCAAGAAGTACTGAACAGGGTAAAGAAAGCAACATCAGCATACTATCAAATAGTAATACAATAGTTGGGGAAAAAGAAATAACCACTAAGACAAAAATACAGATATATAATTCAATAATTAAACCTATAATACAATATAGTACCGAAAGCTTACCACTCTTAGATAAACATCGAAGTAAATTAACAGCAGTGGAAATGAAATATCTTAGAAGAACTGTAGGAAAGACCAGAAGAGATAGGATAAGGAATGACAGGATAAGAGAAGAAGTTAAACTGAGAAAAGCATTAACAGAGGTGATTAATGAAAGGCAGTTGAAATGGTTTGGGCATGTATATCGTATGGGAGAGGAAAGGAAGGTTAAACAGGTGATGGAAATGAGAGTGGAAGGAAGAAAGAGAAGAGGAAGACTAAGGATTAAATGGGAGGATACAATAGAAAGAATAGGCCAACAGAAAGGAAAAACAATGGTAGAGATGAAGAGAATGTGTAGAGAGCGGGAAAAATGGATGAAATGGACGGAGAGAGGCGAACCCGACGCTTAGCAGCAGAAGGGACTGAAGAAGAAGAAGAAGAAGAAGAAGAAGGAGTGTTAGGATAGTTGTATTCAGTATCGTCACAGCTTTGGACTTGGATTCTCATTGTTTAAAATGTTCATTTCTTCCCTCTGCACATACTTCTCTCCCATCTTTGGATTGATTGTCCCACTGACGGATAACCGATTTACTGAAGCTAGCACATATGAAGACAAGAATGGGCAGCTTCGAATTTCCAGGAATTTCTAAGCCGGCACATGTTAACAATGAATATATATTTTACTGTATTTAGGTGATTGTAATATGCACCTTTTTTTTTTTGACAAAACGTCGTCTTGGAAACTGGGGTGGATGTTATATTTGTATGCAAACATTCAGACTCAAATTAAAATTAACGCTCTATTTATGTTACGAGATATGGTGGGAAACAACTGACAGAAACGACCACTGCGAGTTTGTGTTTTCTCGTCTTTTGCGCACTTTTTATTCGTAATTTCTTGTCCATTTTTGACAAAAATCACCAATAAGTATAATATTTTTAACTACTAGAATAACTTAATAACATTTTTTATTTTATTATGAGATTTCATTAATATAACTCTCAACAATTGCACGTCTTTAATTAAACCAAAAGAATTTACCAATAATTACTGACGAAAGAGTAGCATGACATTCACTGTCAATGTTCTGACACGAACCCAGATCTGTTGGCTGAAAGTTCCAGGTCTGATACTGCAAATGAGGATGAATTTGATGTATAGTTAGAGGTAAGAGACTGCCTTTATAACCTACCTTGATAATATAATTTCAATCTTGAGTGGTTTTAGCACAGATGCATATTATATTCGCCAGTTTTTCTTTCTGGATTTTAGGATAAAAAAAATTGGTGTGCGTATTTTATTTGATGGTGTAAATACGATATTTTCGCGTTCTTACATTTTCACAGCAAAACTAATTTCGAGTAAAATTTAATTAGAGCGTATAAATGAAGTTTCGTACCTCTCAGGGTTTAGATGAAATATACCCAAAATAAAAGATTCTCGGAAAATATTACACACTTTCAGTTGGCATCATTGCAAAGGGAAACTTTCAAAGGTTTGTCTGTATCCCACTCAGGTACTTCTGTCTGCTGGTGACATTGGTTCTGTAAACAGTTTCAACACCGCACAAAAATGTCTCACGTGTTGTGACTAACTGGGTTAAAGTCTGATATGGCTGTACATCGTCGTTTGGAACGCAGTATGGACGTGAATCTCCAGCACAGAAAACTTTAGGTTCTACGACAATAAACTAAGGACTACATGAAGCCTATTGTATTATTTTGAATACATTCTATCTTTGGGGGCAATGGGTGAAATCTTGATTATCTCCTTTTGTATTTAACACACACTAACCACTAGTAATAATATGTATAAATAATCTTACAGTATAACACTCATTTGTTCGAAGCAAGATAAGAAATAACGTTATCAAATGATCACAAAGAGTAATTAGACTATTTTGAATAAATTAGGACAATGGAGCAAAAAATAAAATCCAAATAAACACCACATGCTTTTTGTTTACTAGATTCGACACATGGTTCCCATGGCAACTGCTTACACTTCATCCTGTTCAGGCCTTGAATATCTAGCAGGCAGTGCATGTTGCTGAAAGTGACAATCTCCAAAAAGTTAAATAAAGTCACGGAAAATTGAAATGTGTGTTTAAGTAAGTTTTATATTGGATTTATAGATATTGCTAAATACAGCTGTAAGCTTTGTAATTGGTATTTTTAACTACAAGAAGTGTCATTTTCAACTTATTTTGATGTGACTATATCAATTCAACATGTATATTATTTAAATGTATTATTTTTTATTTCGCATTCACTATAAGATTATTCATTACAGTCATTAGAGTTACTGTTTATTGTCAGAGACAGTGACGTACATCCTTTGTTCAGATCTTGTAAGAGGACACTGATCTGTCCAGCAGTTATAATGTGTACACAGGGCGAAAATAATATAACTGCAGATTTTAACAGCTTATTCCTTGGATTAAGTACAACAAGAAATTCTAATACCATATTAGTCCCAAATAAATACTTCGCTCAGAAAAAAAAAAGTTTTTTTCCCCAAAATGTTAACACTGTTTTACTTGATAAGTGCTATCTGATTTTTACTCTTATCATTAGAGAAATTCATAAGGAATGATTTATCCTTTTGCAGTTTTTCAGTAAAATGGGCGGTTTTCTTACAAATAAAATTAAAAAAATTAACATGTTTAGTCATTTCCTGAAGTCTGGCCTACTACTCTGACTAGAGAACAGAACTCTGCTGTTCAGACTGAGTGCGTGTGTGTATTCTTAGGATAGCCAAGCTGGTGATGTGCTCTTGCCAATCTGTTGCAGTCTTTTAGCCTAATTTTCTAATTAATCGTGCACTTAATTACAAAACGCATAATAGGTTTTTTATTTATTTTAATAATATATTATATTGCCCCTTTCAGTCTGCACAGTTAAATCACTACCACCCTGTATCAGAACAACACAGATTCAAGCATACTATTAATAGTTGATTGTTTATGTTTACATACATTAAATACTTAATTGTGGGCATTTTCTGCACTGAACAACCTTGCCTTGTCTGTTTTGTATATCATACTCACTGTCAATACATCGAACCTCAGCTTATTAGATAACATAGTTTATTTCTGTAGATCGTCTTTGACAATCTTATAGTGAATGTGGCAATACCTGAGATCAACATGACTTTTATTTTGACATGACATTGTGTTAGTAGTAAGTGAACTTGAGAACAAAGTAGAAAAGCTTTGTGAATAGACATAAAATTAGTGCCATAACTATAGGATTATTGTGAAGTATTAGAATATGCATGGTTTTAATTTAGTGTCAGTCTTGAACATTTTTAGCAGATTTAAACATAAAAAACTGAAGACTACATCTGAATTTGTGTTTTTTTTTTATCAGGTAATGTGTTACATTGCCAGAAGAACGAAATTAGATGTTAGATAATGCAACAGTCATTGTTGTGATTTTGTGTACATGATCACATTTTGATATTTTATGTACTTAATCTGTTTTACAATCTCTCTCTACTGTGTTCACTTTCATTCTTTGTCCAATAACATTTTTAAATGTGCGGAAATTTAAATTAATTTTCAGATATGGTGCGATATTTTGAGTTAGTGACAAAGTTTTAATTAAATTCCGTGATTATAATGATCCAACTATAACAAAACAACCACGAATAAACCTCAAGCCTTAGTAGCTTTACATAGCATAAACATTATTCCTATCTTTTATTTTATGAGCATTTCAAGTGTGGTTTATTTAAAAAAAAACTATGTAAAATCATGAGTTGTTAATATTTTATTTAAAGTTATTTACAGGCAGATATTTTAACGTGAATACGTCTTTGTTCAAAGTACAAGTGATGAGAGAAATCTAACATTTATAGCGTAACTCAAAGTTCAAGAAGTCTCTGCTAGGTGCTGCACATGCCAAAGCATATATGTACTGCCATCTGTTGAGTGTTGTGTAATCTACTTGCAAGTGAATAAGTGACAAGTGTATTTCCCAGTGATATTGTCATTGTGAGTGGAAGAAGAACTGTATAATGTATACCTTTATTTGAATTTTGGGATGTAGACCTACAACCCATAACTGTGACCTAGAAAATGTGTTACATACTTACTTTCGATCTAGGTGCTTTCCATTCCTACACTGGCTGACTACTCTAAGGTTCGATGCATATCCAGGTTTCATGCAGGCAACTCTAATTGAGGACCGTTTTTGCAAAACTTGCTAACTGAAAAACTAAATTTTACAGGAGAGACAAAAAACTGAATGGAGACAAATAGGTTATAGGTGCAACCATCACACTTTGACACACTATAATGAAGAGAAATAATTCAATTTTACTACGATAACTTTAACATCGTGTAGAGGCCTACTTTATGTTAACGAATCCACAAAAATCTCAATTTTGCAGTTAGCAAGTTTTGCAAAAACGGTCCTCAATTGTCCCTAGACTGTCCCCTTCATGCATTGGGGAAATTGATTGATTGATTGGGTCGACCTGGTTGGCGAGTTGGTATAGCGCTGGCCTTCTATGCCCAAGATTGCGGGTTCGATCCCGGCCAGGTCGATGGCATTTAAGTGTGCTTAAATGCGACAGGCTCATGTCAGTAGATTTGCTGGCATGTAAAAGAACTCCTGCGGGACAAAATTCCGGCGACGCTGATATAACCGCGGCAGTTGCGACTGTTGTTAAATAAAACATAACATTTAACAATTGATTGATTGATTTCACGAGGACTAGGTCCGGGATGGGTCTTTGCACATAGGCCATTTAGGTCCATTCTTCGCCTATATGCGATGATTATCTAGTCTGACAGACGGTCCAGGTTGTATTCGTGAATCTGATGCCGACAGGCAGGCTGTCCTTCCTGGGCCCTTCAGGTAAAGTCTCATCATCTACTGATGAACTCGAACTCAGAGCCCGGAACCCCAAATCCTTAGAATCTAGATCAGCATCGGAAACCCGTACTAACCCCCGACATCACCCCAATCTATTTTTACTAATACAGATGATAGATGAAGTAAGGGAGAAATGGAAATTGTTGGTGGCATGAAAGATGTAAATGGGAGTACCCCGAGAAAAAAACCCCTGTAACGTCTATTTTATCCACCATAAATTCCTTATTCTGGGGATCGAACCTGGGCCGTCTGGATGGAAGGCCAGCACATTAGTACTGTAGCCTGTGCATTAAGGAATGCTGTGAAATGATAATGGAATGGAGTATGGATAGAATGATGTTGATACATAATGTGGGGAAATGGGAGAATCTCCCAGAAAAACTGCAACTGCGACCTTGTCTGCCAAAAGTGCCACTACGGATATTTCAAATGAAAAATCGCAAGCCAGACTGGGACTCGAACCCAGACCGTCTGCGTGACCATTCACCACTGCAGCGGTGTATAATATACCTGTACTGCTGTACAATGCCATTTACTGTCAGTACAGCAGTGAACAGCTGTCTTAATTTGGCAAACTAATAATAATAATAATAATAATAATAATAATAATATACTAATGGTGGGTACTTGACTATTCATCTTCATAATGAAGAAAGAACCCAAGTGTAGACCAGTTTACAGACAGTCGTTGCACCATAGGAGGCTGCTCTACATTACACCTGCGATGAGATGAGATGATTGTGGAGATTTGTTGGGATGCCATGGGGGAACTGGAGCCCTCGAAGAAAATCCGCGCTACCTATATAGGATTTCACATTAAGAAAAAAGCATTGGTTTTATGGGCCTTGCCTAATACATTGTACAAGCTATGTGGTAGATAGGCGTTTCTATGGAAACTGGTCATTTGATGGAATAGCCCCATATGCTCAATGCTTTTTTCTTAATGTGAAATCCTCTATAGACCACGGGCCTGCCCAACACGTTATAAATGGGAGTTACATCGAGGATCGAACCCGAGTCCACAGGATTATAAGTCCAGTGCTCTAGCCACTAGACTACTCTGGTGGCTTCTTAATAATAATAATAGTAATAAAGATAGCAGGCCTATCACTAGACATACTCCCTGTGTTAGCCAGCGCCCCACTGGGAGGATTTTACTTGCTTTCAAGTCTCACAATCGAAATAAGAGCTTGAAACCGAATGAATATTACAATATAGTTATTGTTGTTTAGTCAACTGTCCAAAGACGAGTCTGAACCTCTTACGAGGCAACTAGGCCAGGAATAATGGGATAGGGTGGCTTACTACAATATGTAAACAATAAAAAGAAAAATTGGGAAAATCATGTCAGAAGGATGAATAGAATACATTCCTAAACAAATCCTATTAGTATGGAAGAAGATTCGTTGGTCATTCGACTAAGAGATAGAGTGATGCGAGACCGTAACAGACCACCTGCTCTAATACATGTTTTGGATGATAATAATAGCAACAACAAATAATTTCGGAATATGTATGATAAGAACTTTCTTGTGTTAAATTTTAATGTACCTTGTTAACATGTTTCGACCTATTTTGGGTCATCTTCTGAACGGATCGTTGTTGGTCTTGGCACCTCTTGTTTCCTGTGAGGGTGCGTTCGTAGTGTAGAGTCAAAGAGTGTATGTGTTTTGAAATTGAGTTGTGTGTTGAGAATATTGTTGGGGTGTGTTTTCGTGTGTCTGTATATTTCATATTGTTCTAGTGTGTTGAGCCAGAAACTCAACATACTAGAACAATATGAAAGCCAGAAACTCAACACACTGTTAACATGTTAACAAGATACGTTAAAATTTAACACAAGAAAGTTCTTATCATACATATTCCGAAGTGATACAGTGTTAAAAGTTGTGTAATCAAGATGTATAACAAATAATTATAAACATTATCTGCATATAACTGAATACTGTGAAGGAAGTTATGATGTCACTGAACGAGTTCATGTAATATGGAAGGAAAATGGAGTTTATGTGCAAGGGTTTATACTAAAAAATTGTCAATATTTAGTATTGTTTTGTGAAGAGTAAAACAAAGACGTGTGCACGTAACCATAGAGATCTGTAAATCTCCTGTCACTTTTTCTATTGTATTTTATACAGTGCATTTATTTTGCTATGACCCACTTGCCAGAGCTCAGTGTATGTGGCATTGAATAATACAATCACCCTGGGTGGCAGAGTTGGTATAGCGCTGGCCTTCTGTGCCCGAGGTTGCGGGTTCGATCCCAGCCCAGGGTAATGGCATTTAAGTGTGCTTAAATGTGACAGGCTCATGTCACTAGATTTAGTGACATGTAAAAGAACTCCTGCAGGACAAAATTCCGGCACACCGGTGATGCTGATATAACCTCTGCAGTTGCGTCTTTAAATAAACCATAATTTTAAAAATAATTTTGAATAATACAGCTGCCCACATGTGGCCCACTGAGTGGTTGGTTGAGAGTCAAGAACATGCAAGATAAACCATAGAGCGGACAGTTTTTTTTTTTTTTTTTTTTTTTGAAATTGTAAAAAATGCTTACCTTTACAAAGATGATGTTGTTGAAAGTGTTCCCTATTCGCTGTGAGATATGTGCTGTAGGATCTAATCACATTTTTATTCACATGTTGCAACTCCGCTTCCGAAATGTTTGCTATTTCTTCGTGTATGTTGTTTTGTGACATCTCAGATTTAATTTCTTGTCCAATATCGATCCTGTAGTTTTGAATTTGTTCACTATTTCATTAACTGTTCTCCTGTTAGGTGGATCAACCCTATTAAATCATTCGTGAAATTCTCTTCGACACTGGGCAGGGGATTAATTTTATAGAAAGTTAAGACAAATGAAAATTCTTTGTTCAGTAATAAATAATGACGTCTACTATCATTTCCAAATACATTAGACTCACAGATATTTTTTTTTTCTAGGAGACCACAAAGCTTGTAGAAGAATTTTTTGTTCAATAATTTATGCTCTATCACCAGTATTTTTTTTTTTTTTGGCAGTTTATATTGTTTACATGCTGTATATGTGATCAGGAGTGTTACGTAGTGAGCCTATGCAAAATAAATGCACTGTATTAGCGAGATGAATATTTAATTATTGTAAAATCAGGGAAAACAAATTTGCTATAAGTATTGTATTCAAATACTTGAATAGTACCGCTGGCTATATTTTAGTTATGCTTTGAGCTCGAAACTTTATTTCTTCATGTGTTGACTTTCTACATGATTTTTTATAAGCTGAGAGAACAGAAAAAAACAGGTTGAGGTCACTGAAATCTTTTTTTGAAATTACTGCTTCTTGAGTGAGATATATTGCAAATATATTTTGGTACAGTTTTTTTCTCTCAGATATGCTCTGTTTGATTTATAAAGGTAATGGCAACTTTTGTAAACAATTAATGTACTTTACATTATTCTTGAGTTGCCTATAATATGGCATTTGTCACTTCCTAGGAAGAATGGTTTCTTATCTGTACTTTGTTGTGACACTAAATACAGACTATTTTCTGTTCTGAATATGTTTTGCAAACACCCTGATGACATTTAGAATAAGTAACTAGATGCTTCCTGTCATTTGTTGATAGGCACATCAACATCTCTTTTGCTATGCAGAGCCTCCTTGTTTTGGTACTGTGGAAAGTCTTACTGAACTACTAGCAAATTTGCTATGAATTAGCGAAGATCTTTTGGTACCAATAATGACTTAATTGCACTTTGCACAAAGGAAAGTTAGTGAGTAGATCACAAAGGGTTATTAAAAAGTACTAATTGATAAATTGAGATGTGAACTTTAAGAACATATCACACTAGCCGTACCCATGTGCTCCGCTGCACCTGTTAGAAATAAATATAAAGTAATTACATAATTAAAATAGGACGTTTGATCCAGGGAACAGTCGTGTTTGATAGAAGGATAAATCGTTTAATATTGTTACTTAATTGAAATTGTATTTAAATTATTAAAATGCGATCATTTTCGTCCAGAGAGCACTCATTTGGTGCAATGACAATTCCTTTAACATGTTTCTTATTTGTTTTTACATGCAACCATAGTTTAATGAATGTACAAAATAGCCTATTAAGTTTTCTGTGCATAAGAAGTTATTTTAATCTTACCTGTCCTTGATTCACTCAGAAGTTACTGTAATAACATAGCATTATGTCCATCTAGAGAAACTACACTTCAATGGTGAAATAATAATTAATTATACAAATCGGTTAATTTAGCATCCGATATTACTTCATACAACAACACAGAAACATTCTCTGTAGGCTATGTTTAGTATCTTTCGATTGTTGTTGTCCAAGGCCCCTTATAGACGAAGTCATTTTTTTCATATCTCATTGCACCACCTTAGATGGCGTTATTTTAATTTTAAAACTCATTTATCTCATTAAATATCATTCCTATCAAAATTTGGCAAAGAGTAAAACTTATCGGAAATCATTTTTAAAGAAACTTTTGTTATGTAACATTTTTTACAAAAATCAATAATAAGCGAGATATTTCGATTTAATTCAGACCCCCTTATAACCCCCTTTCAAATAAAGTATTATGAATGCCATATAGCCTAAAATCTAAGTTATAATGAACTTAATTTATATTCCAATTTTCATATAAATCGGTTCAGCCATTATCGCGTGAAAAGGTAACAAACATCCAGACAGACAGACATACAAACAAAAATTTCAGAAAAGCGATTTTCGGTTTCAGGGTGATTAATTATATATGTTAGGACCAATTATTTTTGGAAAATCGAAAATTACCAGAAAAATTTTGGCTACAGATTTATTATTAGTATAGATTGTATTTCTTCATATTTATTTTTTTCCCGTTAACTCTATAGCATCTATTAGTGCTTTATGGTTGTGCTAACTGATGGAGTTACTTGTCAACAATGTGATGCTGTTACTTCTGTTCAGGTTACTGCCCAGCGACAGTCCTGATATATTATATTTTTATATTTTTGAAGATTGGCTAATTAATATTAACCCAGCACACTCACAATCATACAAATTTCCAGATTCTAGACACCCAGGCAATTTTTCTTCTTCAACAATCGAACCCAGGACTTCCAGATCTGGAAGCCAGCATGCTGACCAACAGAATCACGGAGGCAGTCAATCTCATTTATTGAGATTTTAAATAGCTGGTTATTTTTCAGATACATTTAATTATCATGAAAGCATGGAGGGCCATTAGTGAGGTGCATATTGTATTTTGAGTCACCAACTTCCTTAATTGATTTAGTTGGAAACCATCTCTAATAATTCACAAGTGTATTGAAGCCAGGGGCGTATGCAAGGAGGGGCTACCGGGTTTGAACCTCCCTCCCTCCCCCCCTGAATTAAAAAAACATATTTAAATTTTAGTATTTTTTTTTATCCATGATCTTTTTCACTGTCAGAGTAACAAAATCTACATCAACATAAAACGTAGTCCTTCTACCTCTCCTTCAATATAATCCCTGTGCTGGGTGCTTGTTGTGGCATGTTCAAATTATAACAATGCTATCTTTATTATAGAGAGATCTACTGCCTAGCACAGACCTTGTAATAAAATGAAGCCAATACAACATGAAATTTAACTTGTGAAACATACTGAAAAGGTTGTTTTGACAAGTTCTGCAGTGCAGATATTAAATATTGTACATTGTCGATTTCAAACTCATTTTAAGAGCAGTATTCACCTGTTTGTTGCAGTTCTGACTTTATTGTGAAATAATCATTTAATGTTTTGTGCATTTGACAATTCATATTTTTAATATAAACTTCACAAAAAAAATGTGAATTGTCAAATGCACAACCATGGAGCAACCATTTGAAATACATTTCTGAAAAAGCTCGTAAAATATTCTCCCTTCTAAAAAGACTAGCAGGAAAGAAATGGGGATGCTTTAGGAATACTTTGAACACTACATACAAAATGTTTATACAGCCAGTGCTGACATACTGCGGAGAAATTTTAATTACTTCACCTTTCATAAATGACATAGAATATAATTCGAAATTTTCTCGGGCTTCCAGCCAGGTCATAAGTTCAGATGAACATCCTCGAAACGTCGGTGGATCACCAACTTATGACCTGGTTGGAAGCCCGAGAAAATTTCGAATTATCACGTCGCCAGGAAAGCCTCAGTAGTTATGACATAGAATATGTTCAAAACCAAGCTCTCAGATTCATTACTGGTGGAATCAAAACAACTCCAATAGATTCTATGAGATTCCTCACTAATATTAATAGCATCAAAATGACAATAGAAGAAAAAGCACTGATTCGATATGAAAAACTTATCAGATTACCAGGAAACAATTGGCATTCATACAGTCCTCTCTGTAGATTGAAAACTCAAAAAAGTTTCATATCCATGGTTCAAGAATTAAAACAGAAAATCAATACCCCGAATTTAAAAGAAAACTTACAAATTAAACCAAACCCTTTAACTTTATTAAATATAGAATATAATCTAAATTTAACAGAAGAAATAGGCCTACTGAAATCAGAAGGAAATACTGAAACAATTGTCTTTAGAGACAATTAATATTAGGTACCCTCCACAAAACTGGCTTCCTTTATACACCAACGGATCCTTGATCTCCAGAGAACAAGGTGCCGGTGCAAGTGTTACGTGCTGTCTCTTCTCACTTTATAGATCTCTTGGATATGGAACAAGTTTTGATGGTGAAATCATTGCAATAAGTGAAAGTCTCAGGAATCTTCTATGCCACATCAATAAATTTAGGAATGCAGTTATATTGTCAGACTCCAAAGCAGCTATTCTATCAATCGTCTCCAAACACACACCATCTCAAACAGCAGAAATAACTAAAATGCTCTCTCAATTAATATCACTCAATAAAAGAATTGTATTCCAATGGATACCATCCCATTGTGGAATCCTGGAAAACGAGAATGCGGATGCTTTAGCAAAGAAGGGCAGCACTGCTACTTACAGACCTGTTACAAAATCTACTTATTACTCTGTGAAAAGATTTATTAAATCTACATACTTAGACTTTAACAAACAAAATTTGATAACACATTGACAAGGGAAAAAATGGAACTCTCTGCATCAAAATCCACAGTTAATTCCCGATTTAACACGAAAATCGTCTGTAGCTGCATTTAGATTGGCAACAGGCCACGATTGTTTGGCCAAACAGCTGCATAGAATTGGAATATATCAGTCCCCTAACTGCCCATTGTGCAACTGAAATCAAGAAATGGATTCGGAACACCTCAAAATCTGTGCTTCAGTGGCTGAGCATGATAATATCTTTGAAAAATATTGGAGTGCAAGAGGTCAAATGACTTTATTGTCAAACGCCTGACATTAGAAAATAACAACAACAACAACATATAAACTTCACATTATCGTTCCAGGTTCTTTGATATGTCTAAGCAACCGCAAAGCTCAATTTTACAACTTTGTTTTCTTTTAGCAAAAGGCCACATAAAGATTCTTGCGAGGTTAGTGAAAATTTCACATTGACAAATGTTTCTTCACAGCAGCAGCATGACGATGTCGTGAATGTTCTTCCCGGAACTAGTTTCACATCCTCCTGTGAAAACTCAGCTGATGATAATAATAATAATAATAATAATACACAAAATTTAAAATACTGATAATGTAAATTGTAAACAATTTTAATAACGACCTCCCCCTCCTGACAAAATTTTGCGTATGCCACTGATAGAAGCCATCCAAAAAATTATGCCCATAGCCATAGTAAATCAGTGTTCAGTATGTAGATGTAAGCATTTAAAAAATGACAATCCACGAGGTGTTTCCTTCATTTAAATATTCTAATATCTCACGTGATTTTATGCATACAGGTATTATTTTTAGTTGAACTTTGAACACAACACACCAAACCTATGCAAGCAACTGTGCAGAATTCCTTAAATACAACTCCCCCCCCCCTGGTTTTTTTTTTCTTTCAATATGCCCTGTGACAGTGCTGTGGTCTAAGGCATCATGTCCAGGAATTATGGAATGAGCACTGGTTCGAGTCCTCATGGGAAGGAATTTTCCTTTGAAATTTCGGTCAGTGTAGGCGATCAGCCCCACCCAGCATCGTGATGAATTTGGAGAACTGCGATAGGTATAGAAATTGAGGGGTGTATTCTATACGAGGCATTACGGTTTTAGAGAGAGCAAGAAAGAAATATATTTAGTTTTTTTTTATATATATTTTTATTATGCATGAAGAATTGCTTCGAATGCTTTTCTCACTCGATAGATGGGAGCACACAGTCTGCTGCCATAATTTATCACAGATGGCAGACCTGTCGCGTGAGGTTTTCAGCCAACAAAATTATAAATGTGATAGGTTGATTAAATAAACTCACAATAATTAGTGAATTAAATTAGTCTTCTATATATCTCTTCTTTTCAATAGATTTCTTCGTAATTGAATTAATTCAAATTACTTCGGAAATAATTTATACACTCTTCGATTCCTCGATGTTCATTTTTGTAGACGGCAGCAGTTGCTTCTCTTTCCGGTAGTAGCTAGAGTGAAGGTATGTGTGTATGAGAAATATTGTTTTTGTAAATTTCGTCTTAATTTGTTAAGACTCATTGTAACTAATTTATACCGCTTCCAGAAATATTTATTTTCTTATATACATTACCATAGTTTAATATTTGAAAGCAATGCGTGTGTTTACTTTAATGTGTAGAATTTGCTTGGCCACATGGTCATCGTACACTTCGTGTAAAGTGAAGCTTAGAATATTAATATTTTAAAAATCTTTTGGAACATTTAGTGTAGGTGTGTGTATTAGCAACTAAGGTACACTGCCCACATTTTGGTATTGAATCATTGGTATTTTGAATGTCATTCTTAGTACAGTATTTTTTACTGGATATTGGGAAATAAGATGGGTATTTTGCAAATGTATTTTATTTCTTTGGGGATTTCTTTGTTATTCTTTAATTCTTCCAGATGCCGTCGGTTACGCTGAAGGACGTAGATCAGCAGAAGTTTGTGAAAGCTTTTTCAGCTTTCCTTAAAAAGTAAGTTCCTGAAAATCATAATTTGTTAGTTTTGTTTCCATTCTGGGGTTAATTCAGTAGATGTTATCAATATGTCGATAGAGAATATTGAGTGAACCAAGAGGGTTTATTGATCGAATGTTAATTACGTTTAACCCAAACCTCTTCTAGTCTTTTAAGATAAGTTGTTGGCAGTGAGGAAACCATACTGTATAATTTTTCCAATCAAGACTGTTTGATCTGGAAATCTGTTCCCTACTCTCTTATATTTATTTTTTTTTCTTTCTTCTTCTTCTTTCAGAACTGGCAAAATGAAGGTGCCAGAATGGGTAGACCTAGTAAAAAGTGCACGGTTCAAGGAGCTGGCGCCTTACGATGAAGATTGGTACTACACCAGATGCGCTGCCCTCGCAAGGCATATTTACTTCCGCTCCCCTGTTGGAGTAGGAGCTGTTACAAAAATTTTTGGAGGTATGGACTGAAGTTTTTTTTAGGGAAATTTTAGAACACGGACTGCGCCTACCAAATTATGTCTTAAACTACTAAAAAGAGCAGATTTATCTGCGTTTGTCGAATGCGCATCATATTTACGAAAAGGCACTCTTCAGTGCCAATAATTTATTTTGTGTGCACAACGTTGGAATTTTGAAGTAAGAAGGAAAGGGTGCAGTCCGTGTTCTGGAGTTTATCCGCAAATCATAGGTTAATGTTGCCTTAGATTGCAAAGACAGCTCTGTTGATATGGTGTGATTCTGATGTGTTGTACAGAAGATAGTTCTACATATATTGAGAGTAAAATGAGTACATACATTTTAACGACGTTTTCAGAATCTGCAATCAGATTTCACGTATCACAGATAGGCTAGTTTTTGAGTTTTGGATTAAAATGTAATAAACAGAAAGTGCTCTTATTAGTTTATGAATTGTAACATATTGTGACATCAGGTACTAATAAGATGCCAATGTATAGCAAAACTGCAGAGCATATAGAAAACCAACGAATTTAATTTAGGTTGTAATTTGAATATAAAGCATTTATGGACAATCAGTTTGTAACCACCAATTACAGGAGGAATTTCAACTTATTCTGGATGGGAATCGCGATTTATATACCGTATATATATATATATATATATATATATATATATATATATATATATATATATAAAGATATTCAACATTAGCACAAGACATTGACATAGCTCAGGGTAACAAGATGGACTCATGCTCTGACGGTACACTAGAAGAGTTTCACCCCAACTGTAAGTCGAATGTGAGGTAATCCCATAGCAAATTCTTGGACTTAATACACTGAATACAATCTTGCTTCATTAATTCCACCAATACTAGGTTCCATGCAGTTGATTCAATATTGTTAAGAAAGGAGATAAAACATGGCAGGGATTTTGTAATCCAGCTTCCTTATTGTATTTAACGTGGAACGTTTTTCTGCATACTACTCGAAAATTGACAAAAATTGCAATATTTCCCCTTAATGGAGTTCTGCATTCCAGCATTCCAAGGAATGCTCAACCTATACTTATTATGTTGGCAGATCCATTCTCATTTGTTCTTTCAGAACACGGATTCCTTCCTTTCCCCTCTTACTTCAAAATTCCAACCTTTTGCACGCAAAATAGATTATTGGCACTGAAAAGTGCCTTTTTATAAGCATGATGATGCGCATTCAACAAATGCAGACAAATCAGCTCTTTTTAGTATTTCAGCATATAATATTGTCAGTGAGGAACCCGTATACCACAGTCTACTATATACAGTCACGAAGCTTGAGTTTTGAGGGTGCTAGAAACAATAGACTGTGACGGTACTATTTTGGATTGCCTGTAATGAGGCGATATTAGTGATCCTAGTGGTGAGCAACTATCTAATGTTGCTACGTATTGAGCTTCGCGACTGTATATACTAGACTGTGCGTGTACTGAAATTTTCCCGAAAGATTCACGTGAAACGTTTTAACATGTAAAAGCCGAAATAGTCAACTTAATTGTAATTTAATAAAAAATTATTCCTACACAAATGGAGGTGATTACTAAACGTTGGGAGTATAAAGGCAGAAATAGTTAAATTAACTTAGTCCTATTATTTTCAAATGAATCCAATTCTCTGTAATAACGTATTATTCATTACAATTTCAAAAAACTCATTGGCGTCATATTGATATGTGAATCGTTTGGATTATCAATTGCAGTGTTGTCTGGAGACTAGGCCTCATGGATTGGGGAAGCGATTATGAAGTAGTAAACAAGAAGGCTTTGCCTTGTTAAATTTAAATGCAGGGAGTATAAAGATAGAAATGAAAAAATAAATATGTATCAAACTTTTATTTCAAATGCCAAACATCCCTACAATCCTAACCATGATCACAATAACAATCACGAACAGTATAAACGTTTCACACAATTGGCTGCTGATCCGGAGCTGCGTTCGGGCTTGGGTTGGATCCCCCTTTGGTCTTTGGTTTCTTCCGAGGTTTTCCACAGCCGTGGGACTGAAGCCAGATGGTCTATGGCGAGTCCTTGGCATCAACCCCTTTGATTTGATTACCTGATTGGGTTTTTCCGAGGTTTTCCCCAACCAAAAGGCAAATGCCGGGTAATATTTTGGCGAATACTCGGATCTCACCTCATCTCATTACATCTCGCCAAAATATTGTAAAAAATTGCACAAAATTGTAAAAATTGTAGAAAATTACTAAATTGTAAAACTATAAAAATTTGTAAAAATTGTAATTGTAATATTGTAAAATATTTGACTTGTTCCACATCTTAAAGCTTCATTGCTCATGTAAGATCTATGGAATAAAATAAATGAATGAATGAATAAGGATTGAGCAAATCACTTGTCACTTTTTTGGGTTAGAGCAATTTTATTAATTTTATGTTGTATTTAATCAGAGAATTATAAAATACTAACACAATAACTTATTGTAGATTATATTGAAATTCCCCTATATATGAGATAGACTTGTCCTATGCTTTCATTTTTTTCACGATATTCCATATTATAATATAGACTTATCCTATACTTTTATTTGTTTGTTCAGTACAAGAAATCACTTATTCTGTTACATAGTCCAACAGCAATACTATTGCATGATATCATTGCTTTCTGTTTCAGATAACATGTGACACATTTCCCGTTTGTACCTTCAATAAAGGGGTTACTAGTGGTTATTAATATTTGTGTTTACTTTGCAGGTCGTCAGCGTAATGGTGTGTGTCCATCACATTTCTGCCGGGGTGCTCGAGGTGTGGCTCGTAAGGCACTGCAGTCTCTTGAACAGCTGAAGCTGATTGAGAAGACAGGAGATGGCGGGAGAAGGCTGACTGTACAAGGCCGTCGTGATGTAGACCGCATAGCAGCGCAAGTGCTACAGAAGAAACAGCTTATGCCCCCACAGTGAAATGTGTTATGTAATGCAGTATGCACTACAGAACATAACTTGAACACTGTGTGCTTCATGTTACTGTTCTGTCATGCATATTGGACGAATGTTCATATAGTGGCCAGTCCACTATTTTGTATTAAATATAAACAATAACACAATTTTTTTATTTGTGCTTTTGTTTATTCCATTTCCCTTTCTTCCTCCTCAATCCTAGTATAGTTCAGGACTCATTGTAGTACCACCATTAACCAGACACAAAATGGAGCATATGAATTACAAAAAGTTTTAGTTCTGGCCACAGGATCGCCCATGGGGAGGGGGAGGGGATGGACACCACTTGAGTGGGAAAGCCCAACTCGGTTTTTAGGTAATTTTAGAGGGAGGAAGAGAGAAAATATTCACGAAAACTTTTCTTTTTTTAACTCTAAAGAATTGTGTTAAACCACCTATTATTGAAATAGTATTTGGATTGTGATTAAAGTAATCAACTTCTCAAGAGCTTCTTAAATATGATGTTCAGTTTGAATAATACCGTACAATAGTTAATTAGGCTATATTTCAGTGACTTGCAAGCAAACATTCTAGTGCTTATACAAATTTTGGCCACTCAAGCGTAATTACAAGGGCTGTGGAGAAAGTAAGTTTCCTTGGGGCTGTTTACAGAAAGAAAATACAATTTCATGGGAAGATTTATTGGAACAGATACAGCAATTTTTTAGGTATCTTTCAACATATTTCCTCACCGGAATTGAGACATTTGTCATATGGGCTCAACAGAGAGGTGCAGACGGCTGTTACACAGTGGTACAAATCTCAGACGGCAGACTTCTATGACGGACTTGATACCACAATATGACAGATCTTTCAGTTTCAGTGGGGAATATGTTGAAAAATAGTTCAACAATTGCTGTATCTGTTCCAATAAATCTTTTCGTGAAATTTTTTTATTTAAGTAAATGGGCTCAGGGAAACTCACTCACTGGAGGGCCTTCGTAATTGCATTCGAGTGACCAAAATTTGTATAAGTAATTGTTTTGGCATTACTAACATGGTGGGGGGGGGGGGGGAAGAAAACAATCTGCCCCCATGAGAATGTTTGCTTGCTATATCTGCATATTAATTTTTCTTGAATATATCTTTAGTATATTCATAAAAGTATGCCTTAATTTATTATACTAAAATTATCTTTCTTTTTTGGTTGATTGTAACACTATTAAACATGTTTATAAACTTAGCATTGTTATTTTTCTTGTAATATTTCTATAACAAATGGCATTGTTAGACGTAATAAAATTTCCTTAGCTTTTTGCCTTAATATTATATTTAAATTACAAAATTTTAACATTCATTACAATATTGGTGAGAGGAGGAAGAGCCTAAAATGTTTATGAGCAGCCCTTCTGACTCACAGCAAACATTAGTGAACATAGGCCTTCAGATGATGTAAATACTCGAAATAAGGTTGTTTAAACACAATTAGTAAAAATGGCACAAGTAACTTGGTGTACATTTTAATACTCTGACAGATAATATTTCTGGAGAAACAAAATCATATCTGGGATAGACTAAGATAGCTTACAGTATTTGAAGTTCATGATATTACTGTTTTGGACAGAATAGGTGGATAATTTTCCAAACTGCAAGAAACTTATACATTTTGTTAATATTTGCTTCAACTAGGTTAATTATAGATCCCTTACATAAAATCTCCAGTGAACTTCATACTCATGTCACAGTACAACGTTTGTGATTCAGTTTAAATATGGAATAGATGTAAAAATGTTTGTTAAAGTTATTACCTATAATATAAAAATTATTCTTCAGAAATACTGCGTCTGAACACTAAAATTTATATGTGTCCCTTGAAGAAAAGTGTTTGTGTCAGGCCTGTACCAATATCTTCTTAACGATGATGCCCTCTCCCAATATGGTTAAATGTATAAGTTGGGTCAAAAGCCACTTTCCCCAAACACTTCCTTACCTTCAATTTACATTTGACTACACATTCCTTTACAGATTTTGTTCAGAATGGAAGCCCTGTTTCTCGATACACAATTCACAACGTTTAGACACTGATTTACAGATGGCAGAACATAACTCAGATTTTCACGAATGACTTCCATCATCTGTCATAACTGATGTAGATCCTGTGATTTCTGAGCAAAAACATTTTTCAGGATACCCCACAGCGAAAAATTACATGCGTCAGGTCGCATAATCTGGGTGGCCATTTTGTTGTCCACAATGGCCAATCCATTAATGGAATTGCTGGTTCAAGAAGCCTCTCACTCCTACACCAAATTGAGATGATGCTCCATTCTGTTGCCATATTAATTGCATCTCGGAAAAATGAGGGCTGTTTTCAAGACATGACAACGGAAAAACAGTTGAACACATGAACATGGTTGTCAACCCACCACTTATTACACAAGCTATTCGTTTATTCAAGTTACGACATCGGTATATGTGTACAAGTATGAAACCTAAGAACAAATATTGGGGAAAGCGACTTTTGACCCACTTTGTATATTTTAATGAATGCATAAATGTTCATTAATTTAATTGTACAATGAAGAGATCGTGTTTAGTTGAGCAATATGAAACAATTTTGGAGGAGAAAGTTATTTTAATGTTTCTGGTTATGTTCTGCAAGTGTCGGAAAAATGTTTCAAGATTCTCTCCTCCCAAATTAAAATGCCCACTGGTCCTACACTTTTTTCTGTTTCAAGTCTTAGAAGATAATTCTACTTTAATCCTGTGTAAATGGAAGATTTTGCTGAAAAGAAAGTTGTGTAGTTGAAATGGTTTTTTTTTTATTTCTATGTAGGTACGCAACAAGAAACTGCAATATTTCGGCCACAACATCACAGAAGAACTCAATGGAAATATAAATTAATCAGCGATTTACAAACATTTCCATGCTTTAAAAACAATTACCTCCAAAATGTTTTCAGCAGCTACTAAACTCAGATGTTACAAGACAATAATTTGGCCAGTAATATTCGTTGTAGGAGGCAGAAAAAAAAAATTGAAAATGCTCTTATAGTTCCTGAAAATAAAATTTTAAGAAACATCTTTGGTCAAATTAATGAAATTTGTCATGACAAAGTCAAACTTTCACAATGAATGGCAAATTGCATGTCCATTTAGAGTGCTGAATAAATAAGTAGTAGCTGTTTGCTTCTGATATTGCTACTACAGTATTATTTGTTGAGTCTAAGCAGCAATATACAGTATAATGAAATTCACATATATAATATTATGGATGGTATACCGTAAAATGGGGTCATAGGAACGAATTCTTGCAATTTGTTTTATATCTTTGTGTGAAAGAGTAAATATAATAATAAAAGTGTTTGTTTTTATTCGTAACCAGTAAAGAAATGAACACTCATGGTTATATTTACTCTTGACACAAAAAAAAAATATTATAAATTCATACAACATACAGTGTATTGTTTATTGGATCATTGCATCGAAATATAATCGTAATGAACATTTTAAAATATCTATGTAAATTCATTTACAATTTAAGATTTTATAATCAAAATTGGAATGGGAAACAATTCACCCCACTTATATTATGCAGGACTACAAGACGCAGAACTGTCACAGCCTCCTAGATCGGACATGACCATATACGATCACACTCACAGTGCTGAAAGCAGTGAATGAGGACAGTGTCTGGTTTGCTGGAAATCGTACGAGAGGCAAAAAAAGAAGTAATGGTCTGGTTTGCGTAATTTTTAGATTCTGTAATAACAACATAAAAGATATTTATAATTTTAACACTTAGTGGTGAGTGTAGGATGAGACCTACAGTTGCGACGCACGTAGAATGGGCAAAAAGAGTCACGGGAAAATACATGGAAGAGGAAAACTTCCAATCAAAGAAACTAATATCGAGGAAAGTTTACCAAAGAAATTGTCTCGTCAAAAAAGAAATGAAGTAAACCAGTTGGTAGATAAACTTTTGAAAGGTGAGTGAAGCACCATTATGCCAACATGTGCTCCGTGTCTCACATTGAAATACACTACTCCTTTCAAAATATAGCCTTCTAAGCAATGCCATATCAATTTGTTCTTATAATATGTATTTGGTACTCAGTTCTGTGTTGATGATCTATCGGAATTATACGAGATTCATTTTAAATGTTTCTCTTTTGGAATAAGAGTAGTAAGTTACGTTAATGCTAATTGTATTTAAATGTCAAGGAAAATGATTCCTTGGGCCTTCAATTCGTGGTAACACAGGTTTTGATTGCATTGTTTATATACCGGTACATTTATTTAAAAGACATTGTCGTTTCAATTTGGTAAACATAAATTATTTAGAGTGATTATCACATATTTAGGCCTACTGTATGGATCGTAGTCACGAACATTTAGCATATTTGGACATTAGTTCCAAAATTCTGGCGTTACTGTATTTAATTAAATTACTCCAGTTTGTGAAAATGGATGTGTCGATATAATACATTTAAGGCTATCCATAATATCTTCAGATGTTAAGCATTCGAGATAACCTTTCTGTTAATTCAGAGTTTTACATGAACTGTACGAAAACCATTACCATTAACCCATACATAGGTCTAATTACCGTTGAGCTATGTTTGCTTTAGACTACCAATTACTATGTGTATGACAAAACTTGGGGGTTCACAGTCAAGGATACAATTCCTGTGAATCATATTATAATGTATTTTACTTTGTGAGGCTTTATTAGCCAATTTAAAATATATTTTATTTACTTAGGCCTGCTGTTTTCATGAATAAGATTTATTCTTGCTTTTATGCAAATGATATAGGCCTACCATAATGTTAGTAATGCAAGTTGCATAGACTTCTTTCCCTCCTGTGATTTATGCAGTAACTAATTACTGTACCTACACCTATAATAAGTGTACCGGTATTTAGCACTGAGTGACCTGTCATGGTCTGTTTCCTGTAGGCTAACAGGTCTTTCTGTATTTCATAATAGTACATAAAATTGTATTGTATTCTTGCAGACGTAAATAAAATTGTTGTGGAGTGTAATTTTATATTATCCTTCAGTTTAACCTCTTATCTTTTCATTAGGCCTAGGCCTATATAGCTTATTAGATTTATTATTCTTTAGTGTGCTTTGACATAGGTTACTGCCTTTCAAGTAAATTTTAAATATTATCATACTGTTGGACATTTTCTTTCGAGATTAAGCCATTTTAGTATTTTTAAAACCAAATTAATAATAGCAATTGTTCATATAATAATAATAATAATAATAATAATAATAATAATAATAATAATAATAATAATAATAATATAGCTTCTGTGATAAGTGCATTACAGAATCTCCGAACTAGAAAAAAACTCGACTTTGTCTTTTTTTTTTTTTTTTCAAACTTTTTCTTGATTTTGTAATAACACACTTCCCAACAAAGAAAAATTTTGCAGTATACTATTCTGTGGACTTGTAAAGAAAGGAATTGTTATGCTTCAGCTTTTGAGAATTTACTTTCTCTTTCACCTTTACTTCGTTAATTCAAGAAATGCTAGAAGTTTCATTTTTCAACTGCTTTTACCGATGATGAATTTGGAGGTTTTTTTTACTTCTCTAGGAGCATTGTTTTGGTTTGAAATAGCGTTAGGAATAAGGTTTATTTCTTAATTTTGTTCTTACTAAACAAGGTATTAAGTGAGTATTTGTGTGTGTGATTACCTCTTACAGGCAGAATACGAATAATATTTCTTTTATATATTTCAGTTAGCAGTAATATTCAGTCAACTCCCAATGCTAGTAAAGAATGGGAAATACATTTAGAAATTGGGAAACTGCTGGAGAAGATAAGAAGATTAGAATCAGGTATAGTATTTTAGTAAGTTAATATAGTACATGCCTTTAATTAAAATGTGTTCAATTTTGAATGGGAGCTTCTGGCACTTGCTTTTACTTTCACCACGTCATAGGTTTGTTTGCCGAGCCTAACCAAAGGCAAACGATTTGACTGATTTAACAATTTTTTATACTTTGGAATGTCTGGGTTTCGCACTTAATATTTTAATTTTTTTAATTCTGTTCGTTTTTTAAAAACATATATTAGTTTGTTATATAAATAAGAAAATATTGAATTTACCTGATAATTCTGAGGTGGTTTCGTCGAGAAAGTTGCTGGAATTGTGGTCAGTAGGCCAGAAATTCATTCACAAGTGGTCAACATCATTATGACAATGCTCTTCAACTAAAACTTCCGTGCGGAAGTAAGTTTCAACAATACATTTGTAATGCTCTATTGTAACATTCATTTCGCCATTAAGGAATATTTAAAAAAATTGTAATAATATCACAGTCTAGTATATACAGTCACGAAGCTCAATAAATAGTAATATGCATCCATAGATAGTTGCTAACCACTGGGTCGCTACTATCGCCTCATTACAGACAATGCAAAATAGTACCTGCACAGTCTATTGTTCCCAGTACCCACATAAACTCAAGCTTCGTGACTGTATATACTAGACAGTGATAATATCATGGATGACATTTATTTCTTGTTTTTAATACACAATTACATTCATTTGTTAACAAAACAAAAGAACAGTACCCCATGCTCAACAATAGACATGGCCTATATCGTTTATCTTTGCATTGAGGATTAAGCTCGCTGCATGATGATGATCTCATGGATATATAATGGAAGTCCTATAGAAAATTGAACACCGGATATTTACTATTGGTGTGTAATGAAATATTACACAAAGGTTTACAGATTATTGTATGTATGCTTAGAATTCCCCCCCCCCCCACTTTGAAGAAACATAACATTTGTTTAGAAAGTATAGATTATATTTTTCATTGTTTTGTGATTTTAGATATGAAGATTCCAGTGGGAGACCGAAGTGCCTGCATTGACGAATTTATAGCATGGATGAAGGAGAATGGAGCTGAAATAGATGGACTGAAGATTGCACAGTTTCCAGGCTATGAATATGGAATCAAAGCAGAGAAAAATTTCACTCAGGGTGATCTTCTTATTGCAGTTCCTAGGAAAGTGATGTTAACTACAGAAACTGTTGGAGAATCTTTGTTAGGTATGTTTACGAGAAACTTCTCTCTTATAGACTTACCTGTAGGAGGTATGTCTGAATTGGTTGATTGTCCATACATGCTCAGATTTATCTTCATGAATAATTACAGAAAAATATTTCTGTGTAATTCACTTGTAGGTTAAATGTGACCGGAAGTTTTCAGGAGAAATCACTGCACATAGACAAACAGAGACAGATGGACTGCTTTTTTTATATCAGAGGTGCTAGAAAAACAGAGAAATTACAAGTCCACATCCACAAGCCATAGAAGGTGAAACACCTTAATTAGAAAAGGCCTGGAAGAAAATCACATTAAAGAAGGTCTCCAGGACGTCTGAAATGTAGATAGAAAAGTAAACCAGTATCTTCTGATAGTCAGCTGGTTGGAAAAAGAATGAAATGGGCAAATAACAGGTTGCTATGAAAGCGAAATGAAAATGTGTTTTTCTTCTTCTTCCTCCCTTCAAGTATTAGGCCATATGGCCTGTTACGATCTCACAGTTGAATTTTCAATGCAGCGCTTCTTTGGACGACTGAGAGATCTCTTCCCGTTTGGACGATAGTGGAGCATGACTTTTGGGATTCTATCTCTACACATGTGATGCATATGATTTATCCAGTTGTTCTGATAATGTTTTACGTGATTAATTACAGGTTCTTGAAAATGAGATCAAGAATCGAATTTAGTTTACGTGACTAATTAAGTGACTGATTGATTGATTACTTATTAGAATTAAAATCTGTATTAGCAAGCAGATAACTTTTTCATCATTGTTAGCTATTGCTTCATAAGAATGATAATCACTGCAATAAAATGACGCATACTTGCTCTTACACATTTTACACATTCCGCAACAATTCAGATCTTTCTTTTTATCATGTTGTGAATGTTATTACCATTTATACTTTGTTTCCGTAAAATATCATTCAGTTTTTCTTTTTTTGCAATCGCAATACTTTTCCTAATAAAAAAGTAAAAATTACAAGTATTGTTACCATCTAATCATCTAATAAAAGTGACATGAAATGAATTGAGTCCATACCTGTGGAGTAACAGCTAGCGCATCTGGCCGCGAAACTAGGTGCCCAGGTTCGAATCCCGGTTGGGGCAAGTTACTTGGTTGAGGTTTTTTCCGGGGTTTTCCCTCAACCCAATATGTGCAAATGCTGGGTAACTATCAGTTCTGGACCCCGGACTCATTTCACCAGCATTATCACCTTCACTTCATTCAGACGCTAAATAATCTGAGTTGTTGATACAGCGTCGTAAAATATCCCACTGAAAAAAAAAATGAATTGACAGTTATGCATATTTCTGATCCAGAAACACGCCACTAATAATAATTAAGATATTTGGCCGGTTTCACCAAGCTCCTTTAAATTAGCACAAACAACGTGTCAGTAAACGGATCATTTAATTTTAACGAGATCTTTAAAAGTTGACTGTTTCACCTTGCCTCATTTCTTTAAAATTAACGTGCGTTTACTAACTTGGGAATTTTGTGCTTATATCTTGCATGTTTTATTTCTCATACGACCATGGCTTCGAAATCGCGAATTTCATTGGTTACATATGATCATGGCTGACTTTGTTTGGCATGAGGAAACAATCATAGGCAAACGTGTAAGAGGCTGTAATTTTAAGAACATCTAATATCTTATTCTTGATATTTTTCCTAAATACAGTATGTTGTCATACCGTAATTTAAAAACAAAAGAACCAGATGCTTCCAAATGTAAATAGGAATGTAGAGCAGTTAATTTGTAACTTCTAAAGGAAATATAAGAAAATTTTGCGGACGATAAGATAAACAGCTTCAGAATTGATGGAACAATACAGTTATTATTAGGCCTAAATTTAGGATGGGAAATCGCCTCTTCCATAAATTGCATACTACTTTTATACTGTATTTCATGTAGATTTATGTACCTGTAACAATTTTGCCCTGCTTGTGTGGTAGAATTCAGAAGAGGTGTCATTAAATTGGATTTTAAGGGGTATCCATTGCATCCTAAAAGCAAAATCTCTTTGCACCCTTTCCATTTAGAAAGGCATCCTCTTACACCTTTGGAATGTTGTGCTATTGTGTACTGACCGTAACATTATCTTAAAACGAGAAGAATCTGTTGAAGAGGCATTAAGTGGGTGATTCCTATCTGTCGTATTCTAACCTATTACAATTTCAATAAACTAATGCTGAGGTAATTCTGCTGATTTCAGAATTGAAAATCGTTGAATTTTATTATTATTTTTTTTTTTTTTTGTGGACATGTAACTGATCGTATATATAAGGCATAACAAAAACCTAAACTAATCAAACCTAACCTGTCATAGTTTCGTATGTGCAAGGTGTATAAGCAGAGCACGAAGGAAACTACCTCAGTGATAGTTTAGTCACAATTTTTTATGTGGAACTTTACAAATGAAATTGTTTGAATATTGAATGAAAAATAGGATCTTTTGGCCATATTACTGACAGGAGATATGATTGGAACATGTAGCCTACACACACTATCGTTGTCAATGACGACAGAAAATTTAACTGTAGGCCTATTATAAAGATAATGAATGTATTGTGGTCGTAATGTTGATGTACGTCTGATACTTTATTCACATATCTAGACAATACAGCTTTTGACATCCTGTTCATATCACCAATTACTATTTCAAAACTTCCCATAACATTATTTTAAAGCGAGAAGAATCTGTTGCAGAGGTGTCAAGTGGGTGATTCCTATCTGTTGTATTCTAACCTATATTCAGTTTATTCTAGAATCATTCTTATCACTTATTTCCTTAATGTGTAGCTTTCGTGAAATTCTTTATCACTTAAATCTTCAAAATGATTATTCCAAGTGTTATTACAACACATAAAAGTTCGCCATTATGTTGCAGAATTTCAACATCGAATACGTCCGCCATATTGTTGACTTCTTAACCCATCGTTACTGCTTTAACGCGACGAATTAGGTCCTAATAAATTAACGATGAGTTTAAAGATGCGTTAGCAATAACGATGTTTAGTGAAACATAAAAATTGACTAACATGTCATTAAATTATTTAACGAGACGTTATAATGATAACGAACGTTGGTGAAACCGGCCAGTTATCTTGTTCAAAAGTTTTGTAAAATGATCATATTATGATAGGTACAACTTGTAAATTATGAAAATTGTAAACCATATCTGACCAGAGTCATGGTCTGATGGTCAGAGCTTCTGGCTAGACTTCATGAGGTCCTGGATTCGATTCCCAGGGACTTTTTCTTAAAGGAAATTATTCTTGTGTTCGTGTACAGTCTGGAAATTGTTAGATTTAAGACCTTTCTTGGTGCCACAGATTCATAGTCATTTTATCATACCATCGAGACAGCGTAATTCCGTCTTCTAGGTGCTCCAACCTCAGAAGTAGCTTACACATAAGCCATTGTCAGGAGAGACCAGAAATGTCGAATGACAACCTGGTGGCATTGAGAAAAAGAAAACCGTATTTTGCATGATATTGTTGCAGGTACACTTACGCGAAAATACATTGTTGCAGGTCCACTTATGCGGAAAGATGCGATGTTGCAGCACATGCCAAATGTAGCTTTGTCATTGCTGCTGCTGGTGGAGAAGTTCAAACCTGATTCTTTCTGGAAGCCTTATATCGCCATTCTCCCAACTGAGTATACTACAGTGCTGTACTTCAAGACGAATGAACTGCAGGAGTTGAAAGGATCTCCTTCATTGGGTTAGTAGTACTACATGTTTATAACATAGTATAACTTCAATTATTGTCATGTTCAAATATTGACTCTTTTTTATGATCTTTAGTTAAATCGTTGCTTAAATTCTACTTCATTTTCATCGCATAAAACGATTGTATTTCCCATTTCGTAGTTATGCACTAACAAACTTATGTTTCTCTGCATGGAGACATGAAACTTTTGATAGATATGTGTGCAGACATATGAATTTAACATTTTTTAAGGAATTAGAGGAATCTGTTGGAATTTGTAATTTTTATTCATGTTTTTATATTTGAAAATCTCGTGAAAAATCAATTTTCATAATCTCTTTTCTTTGCATCGAACCTCGAAACCTGTGATAAATACTGGTGTAGACACACGAACTTAACACTTTCCGAAAGAATTAGCACAATCGGTTGGAATTTATAGATTTTATTAACATTTATAAAAATCTCATTTTTCGTCGCCTGAAACTATTATATTTCCGATTTCGTAGTGATACAATAACAAACTGATGTTTCTGTACATGGGACCATGAAACTTTTGATAGGTATGCGTGCAGACACATGAATTTAACACTTCTTTAGGGAATTAGAAGAATCTCTTGAGATTTGTAATAAAATTTTTATTCGTGTTTTCATATTTGAAAATCTCGTGAAAAATAAATATTCATAATTTCTTTTCTTTGCATCGAATCTCGATATCTATGATAGATACTGGTGTAGACACACGAACTTAACACTTTCTGAAAGAATCGATTTTAATTTGTAGATTTTATTAACGTTTATATAAATCGCATTTTTGTCGCCTGAAACGAATGTTTTTCCCATTTCGTAGTTATGTCCTGACAAACTTATGTTTTTCTGAATGGGACCATGAAACTTTTGTTTTTACTGTATATAAATATTAGTACATTCCTTGTGAATTACTAACAATCGCATGATCTAGACCCTCACTTTTCCTTCCTCCTCTTGTTTTTTTCAAAGCTGAATGTAGTACTAATAGAAATATTGGTGGTGATAGGATGCAACACTGTCATAATTTGTAACATTAATGTAATCTATGAGTTTCCCCTTATGAAGGATTCTCTGCCTGAAACCTTAGCTTTATTTAAATACCATATTCTTCCAAGATATTAGAATAATTAAGTATTAATTGTTTCAGAACCAGCATTAAAGCAGTGCCGGAATATTGCCAGACAGTATGCATATTTCAACAAACTCTTTCAGGTGAGTGTTAAAATGGTACCCACCACTCTATTGCCCCCTTCTCACAATGATGATACTGAATAACAAGCCTACTCCATTTCACTGTAAAGTCCACTGCTGAGTCATTCCACGTCAAATCGCACAGCCATAAAACACTACCTTCTCGGAAATGGTCGAATTTTTTTTTTCATGAATTCCAGACATCAAATAAAGAGACTCATATTGTTTTATTTTCACAATTATTAATTATTTGTGTAGTTATGACTATCTGAAATTACGCAAATTATGCGCGCACTGTTACATAAACTCACTTGGAACTCTGTGTCTACAAATAATTGAGATTTGCCGTTTGGCGCATTTTAAAGACTAAATACAACACTTTTTATTACATTAGGCCTGTCACTAATAAATTTAAAATTTGGCGTATTTTTTTAATCATTTCTTTTTTAAAGCATAATTACTATATTAAATAGCCAAGTTAAAAATCTGAAAAAAATTATAGACTTGTTCCCTAATGTATTATCTGTACACTACTGCATTTAGAAATGTGGGATCTCCACACATACATTTGTAACAATTTATTTTCCAGAGGCATGCACGCGCTCGCGATTCCCAGCTAATGTACTACTTGCAGCCATAGATAGACTAGAAAGCTGTCGGCGGCAATTTTTACGAAATCCCCCGTTGCATGTAATATCTGATCTCGCAACACTTCGAAAGAAATGCATTCATTCATCAAATGATCAATACCTTAAGGAACAGTAAATATCTAAAGTTATCTTATTATTGTCAGAACAGCTAAGAGGGGGGGCCCTTCACAATGCTGTATGTTTATACTGTAATATAGCGAAGTGTTTAAAGATAGCAAGGCTGGGTAAGGCAGTAAACTTTATGGCAGTAAACAGATGGCAGGAGACAAAATATAGAAGAGAAAAATAATCAGTCAGGGTTTGAATTTCACGGAGTGACGTGACTTCTATACAACATCAGTGATGGTAAAGAACGAGTAATATATAACAAGTGTTTAAATCCATTTGACCTTTATAATCACGCTTTTAAAAAGAAAACACTAAGACGCATAAGTCGCGATTTATTGATAAAGCTCAATTTAAAGGAGTCTTTGAATGTGCGAATATGTGATTCGTTCCGTAAAAAATCTTTCAACTTCCAGATATGTCAGATGAAATTATACGTGAAGCCGGTAGTTCTTGTGATATTAGTAAACATGGATCAAATAAAAGTGCGGGCAGAGAGAGTGATTATCCCAGTTCTTATTCTAGCAGATCTATCGATACAGCGCTAGAAATCACCAATATTGAGGAATTAAACAAGAGTTTGATGTCAATAAAATCCCCTATCAAGAAAAGAAAACTACAACGAAAACGATACCCCGTGAAAAGTTTAAAAAAATAAAAGGCTTCCAAGCAAGTAAAGTTTTTCATGTAGAAGATGCATCGTCATCCCTTCAAAAGTCGCCATATTTTATTTTTGACGGAATGCAAAGAAAATGTACAACCTGAAAATTGCATACTTTTCTGAAAATTATTCATTTGTAATACAAGATTGAGTACAAGGTGTGCATTGGAAAAAATGCCAAGACACAATACATCCTTTCGTAGTATATTTAAAAGAAGATACAGAAATTCGTCACAAAAATATTGTCGTCGTCTCAGAAAGCATGAAACATGACACCGATTCCTTTCAATGTTTTCAATCCGAAGCAATCAACTTCTTAAAGCAAGAATTCAACGATATAAAAAAATCATTTACTTTTCTGAAGGATGAAGTTAACAATACAAAAACAAAAAGAATTTTAAAAATATTTGCTTACATGAAGACGATTATGGAATTGGTGCTGAATGACACTTCTTTGCAACATCGCATGGTAAAAGTCCATGTGGTGGCATTGGAGGAACTGTTAAAAGACTTGCAACGAGAGCAGCCTATAGCCTACAAGATCCTATAAAGCAACATCAACAAAAAAAAACTGTTTGATTGGTCACAAAAAACATTTCTAAAGTGTCATTTATATTTTGTTCATTGAATAAGCACAAAAACCACACTGAAAATTTGCAGGCCAGATACCACAATCTAAAACCAATAACTGGTACATTAAAATTATATTCTTTCATTCCGTTGCAAAAAACTGAAGATTTAGGCCTAGTAAAACAATTTTCTTTCAAGAAAGAAGGTAGGCGAATGAAAATTTAAGGTGTAGTGTGAATGAAAACAAACGTTTAAAAAGCATAATGTACAAATATTTGAGGATATCATAATAAGTAAATTAGCAGTGTTTTCTCGAGTGTCTTGATCCCTACTGTGTGTAATCTTGCAACGTTCAGTTGATCATCCAGCGCCGATAAACCTCCCAGTGCACTTCAACGCTTCCTGTCCACTGCTGTTGCACCGACCGCTACACATTGCGTCGTAAGTAATTAAATTTCCATTAAACTATTGGAGATCCCATTGTGATTTTTTCTGGAATTATTAAGAATACTTCAGTGCACCTAGTAGGCATTTTTTTAGATTTTTAATAGGGCTATTTCACATTGATATCTAACTTTTAAAAATTGAATCATAAAAAACTATTTGTAATAATTATATTAAAATTAGTTAGTAAATATTTAACAAAAGACAGTACTTTAAGCTTTTAAATGCATTAAAAAAAATTAACTTAAATATCCTCGGAAATATGACACTTTAAATGTTGGATTGTGCTACATTTTTAACGAATTTTAACATGCAATATTTTAAAAACATGTGGACTTAGGAGGAAATAAAAGTACACTTGTTGGTTTATTAGACCCATAGAGTTGATAAAAAAATATGAACGCAATCAGAAATATGAAGGTCAAAATTTGTATAATTTTGTGCTATTTGACGTGGAATGACTCTGCTGTGGAATAATGGTTAGCATGCTTGACTGTGAAACGAGCGGGCCCGGGTTCAAATCCTGGTTGGGGCAAGTTACCTGGTTGAGGTTTTATCCGAGGTTTTCCCTCAATTCTTTAAGAACATATGCTGGGTAACTTTTGGCACTGGAGCCTGGACTCATTTCGCCAGCTTTATCACAGTCATCTCACTCAGATACTATAGTCGCGACGCTGTTATTCCCAGCGTGACTCCTCCTCTTTGCTTACGTCTTAGGAAGTGAAGACTCTATAAAGTCTAGGTAGGTAGTATCGTTCGCCATTTTTGTTCTTTCGTTGCCGAGCTACCATACGAGGAATCTATTTGCCACATCGTTAAACATTATCATGTCGTAGCTCCTATGATAATAAATCAAACACACTGTAATTCAGCAAATAATTGAGCGGCAAATAACGTCTTCGTACGCTTTCTGCGAACGCCAACGAAAGAGCCAAATGGCGGGCGATTATATTAAGTATATATCGAGCCTTAAGAAACGTCTTCCTCAGCGAATCACAAGACGCACACGTTTAAATATTGTTGTTGTTGTTTTCTAATGCCGGCGTTTGACAATAAAGTCATTTGACCTCTTGCACTCCAATATTTTTCAAAGATATTATCATGACCAGCCAATGAAGCACAGATTTTGAGGTGTTCCGAATCCATTTCTTGGTTTGAGTTGCACAATGGGCAGTTAGGGGACTGATATATTCCAATTCTATGCAGGTGTTTAGCCAAACAATCATGGTCTGTTGCCAATCTAAATGCAGCTACAGACGATTTTCGTGGTAAATCGGGAATTAAGAATCTTTACAAATGTAATCTTCATCTTACGATGTTTGGTGACGTATACACGTCCGTTGATGTGACATATTAATGAATTTAAATACTATTATAGTCACAATCATGCCATGGTATGAAAGAAAAATTTCACAACCTCGAGCGGGAATCGAACCTGCGACTTCCTGTTCTCCGGTCAGGCTCTCTACCACTGAGCTATCGAGTTCATAAAGATTCTTTGAAGCCATAAACAGTGCTGACTAGATCAGACGCTATGGACAGTACTCTATAACAGAGTCGCCAGTATGAAAGGATAATTCCAAGCCTTTGGCGTGAGATGAACTCGATAGCTCAGTGGTAGAGCGCCAGACCGAAGAACAGGAAGTCGCAGGTTCGATTCCCGCTCGAGATTGTGAAATTTTTCTTTCATACCATGGCATGATTGTGACTATAATAGTATTTAAATTCATTAATATGTCACATCAACGGACGTGTATGCGTTACCAAACAATATAAAATAAGTTTTACTGTATTACTTAGGTACTGTGCAACATTGGCCAGGATTATGATACTCAGCCTTTTACATTGTTTTGTGTTGTAATAATTTGTCTGTATATTTGAATGATCCACTTTTTTTTTCATCCAAATTTTGTTCAAGTAGATACTAATGTTGCAATTATTTTACTTTTTTAGCAATCCTCTGATCCTGCTAGTGATTTGTTGCGGGAAGTATTCACCTATGAACAATATTGGTGAGTACAATACAGTTATGTATATTCCTTGCTGCTGATGTCTGTGCAGTACACAGACAGGATATTCTGTTGTATTTTGTCTGCTGGGCACATTTCAATAATCATCTCCATGGAAAAACACTGTCAGTATAAATTTGAAATGTAGTGGCATATTTCTGAGAGAGGAACATAGGTTAAGTGTGTTTGAGAATAAGGTGCTTCGGAAAATATTTGGGGCTAGGCGGGATGAAGTTACAGGAGAATGGAGAAAGTTACACAACACAGAACTGCACGCATTGTATTCTTCACCTGACATAATTAGAAACTTAAAATCCAGACGTTTGAGATGGGCAGGGCATGTAGCACGTATGGGCGAATCCAGAAATGCATATAGAATGTTAGTTGGGAGACCGGAGGGAAAAAGACCTTTAGGGAGGCCGAGACGTAGATGGGAGGATAATATTAAAATGGATTTGAGGGAGGTGGGGTATGATGATAGAGACTGGATTATTCTTGCACAGGATAGGGACCGATGGCGGGCTTATGTGAGGGCGGCAATGAACCTTCAGGTTCCTTAAAAGCCATTTGTAAGTAAGTAAGTGGCATATTTAAAATATTTTAAAGAAATCCTTCACAAGTGGAATAAATCAATGTAGGTGCCTAACAAGGCTGCAGTATATGAAGTAAACTCTATGAAGAGGTGGAAGAAATAAATTTACGTACCTGATAAGGCTGTAGCTTATCATCGTCATTGTTTAATAACTATATTGATGATGTAATGTAATGAATTAGCTATGCTGTTGACCATAGTATAATCGTAATGAATGAAAGTGTGTATGTAAAGAATTAAACATGAAAATATCAACTGAAAAATTAAAATTAGATTTAGCTTTCTGTGGCAAAATATAAAAAAGCAGCAGAGAAGAATATAGTACAAGAAATAAAATTCAAGTTCTTGTTTTATATATCGGTTACACTTCCTTATATAAAAATGACATATTACCAAAACCTCGTATGTTAAAATATACAAAAAAAATTGTTTTGTTTGTAGTTTCATTTTTGGTTCCACATTACCCTACAAAACTTCGGAAATGAGCGACCAATGAAAAGAAGTGTTTGAAGTAATTAATAAACTTCCCATATTATTGGCTGCATATTGTGACCATCAAATTCTCGTATGTTTTGGGTGGCGTTGTTATGTGACTTCTGTTTATGTTTATGATGTTTATCAGCGGTTTGAAGTTCACCTTGACTGAAAATTTCTGTACCTCATATGAATATTTAAAAAGCAATTAAATATATTAACACCAGGTAAGAAGCCATATTTTGTTTTGATAATGATATATAATCGCATACTAAAGTACATAACCTATACACAACCTAACTGTAATTTTAATTTTACTGTATTACTCCCAACAGTTACTGGCTTTGTTGATGTGATATTAAATATTCGAAAAGTTACTCATTTAACTTCAAGGACTAATTTTAAACATTTTAGCATTCATATCTGCAATATTCTGTCAATACAAAAAGTAATTTTAAAAACATGTATGTTACTCTGTATCAATGTATGACATTTTGAATCTTTCTTTGTTCATATTTTCAGATCACAAAAATAACTACCAGAGGCAATATGACTGTGGGAATAGTGTTTGTCAGCGAAGGAAGTAGGCCTGTTATATCCAACGAATTTGGTCAGCCATGAAGAAGCAGTTGAAACTGGTTGTAAAGGCAGTGGAATAACCTCAGATTTTAAAAATTGTTTTCAGACTTGTCTGAATACTCTCATAGGTCTTCGGGCTCTTAACTGCTTGAGTAACAAATGAAGAAGAAAATCGAAATGGAAGAAACAACAGAAAAGACAAACACATTGTTTTCTCAGTGCGCACCCACATATGGGCAGGGATTTTCGTCTGTGCCGAATGGTCTTCTGAGTATTTATGCACTTTTACATAGATACAGAGAAGATTCTAATATTAATCCTGTGATTTAAGTGTAAATGTCTTGCAGATTCTAAAAGAAAGAAACGAAGTCACTAGTACTACTGCCAGATTTAAAGTACTGATTAATCACCAACTGCTCTTTATGTCAAGGCAAAAGCAACTATTAAGAAGAAAGATGCTGACAGTGAACGCAAGTAGTACCTGAAATATTTCCTTGTGGATGTGCCAAAATTGAAATTTCAATACTACTGTGCAGATACAAGCTGTACTTGGAGCCTGTATGGGAATTCAAATACCATCTTTTCAAATGATACCAAAAACAAGCAGTCAGCAAAGGATAAATATCTAGTGCAGTGGAGTACATTTAAAAGAGCCTTTCATAACAAGTCTGAGTCCCTGCGCCCTGTAAAAGGATCAGTATAATACTTGCTCACAATACACAGCTCCGTATTTAGGTAGTGCTACATTCATGGGCCTGAAAAGAATTTTGCGCCTCCTACACACAAACTAATACAAATCTAAAACATTTAGCAGTCAGACTAAAAAAAGTGGCATGTAACAATTATTTGACTTAATATACTGCTGCCTAAAGCAGGCATCTGCGAAGTAGGCATCTCTGACCATACGTAGTATAGAGAAAACTTGACAAAAAGGTAATTAGTGTCCTTGAAAAGTATGTTGAAATCTTTAGGCAAGGTCCATTCGAAATTTTCAAGGATTTCAGTGATTTCTCTTGCAATTTATACCTACTATTCCAGCATTCTACTTGGAGTTCATGTTGGTGATACAGTTGTTACTGATCTTATAACAGTTTTGTGTGAAACAACTCACACAATCTGATGTAAACTTGTGATGACTGGGGAATGATGTCATATGCTTAGAAGACCAAACAAATCTGTAAACCTTCCTTTTTCTACAAAACCTCTGTAATCTGCAATGATCCACATTCCTTGAAGAAATTTAAATAAACATCCGCAAGAAATAAAATTTTACCTTTTGAATGATTACAGTTACTTTCATGGCACATAAGTCACTCTTTAGTTGAAGAAGGAGGTAAATGTCCACACTTTGAAGGAAAGATGTAAGAACTAGGCAGATGTGTCATGGCACATTAATATTAATACCACAAGATCTTAGGTCTGTTATTATTTCTTTGGTCGGCGGGAAAAGGCACATAATTCAAAAAGTCGATTTTTCTGTTGTACCTAATCACATAAATCTAGTATTTTTTCTAATTTTTGAAATAATAAAATTTCTTTTATTTTAAATTGAAAAGGGTCTTACTTTAACCAACATACATGAATTTCATTATTATACTTATACTAGTGGCTTGTGCAGCAAATGCTGCTGCAAACTAAGTTCGTTAGATGTTCAAATAAAAATTTTTCAGACTTATTTTCAATGAAGAATACTTGTCTTTTTGATAGTTATTTGCTTCCATAATAATGAAACATACTCTGAATGGATCTTTTTAGGCCAAATACTTTTTCTTGAACCTATCCAACTTCAGTTTTTGAGTTTCAATGCGAAAACGCAAGTATCAATGTCAGGACGATAGCAGTAGCTTAGCTATTTCAGGTCATTGTGGATTGTAGGCGAAAGTTAAAAAAATGTCAGGTTTGCTAAGCTTTCGAACAATAGCATTTTCGTATAGCTGCTGCATGTAGAACTTGAAATGTAGAGCGTAAAATCATTTTATTCTACTAAGAGATCTTGCTGAAATGATCTGGAGACTACAAAATTTTCTAGGCCTCTTATTTTATCAGTAAGTAATATCTTTTGATCTTTCCTTAGGAACTGTAATTTTTGCGCTCTCCCGAGCCAATACTGAAGAGAATGATACATATCAATATCTACACTACACCGCCATTAAGTATATGAAAAAGACCCAACCCCACTGGGTTAATAAGTATAAAAATATTTGATTTTTAATAACAATATTATTATCTTAAGTTTTGTAGTTATATATAGCAGCCACTCAGTAAATTATAGAAATGAAGATCTAAATTAAGATATTCTCTACATTTACTTACATAACCTCAAAACGTTTCACTTTCATGTCATCAATATAGCATCAATATTATGTACAATTAATGAAAAATAGATGCATCATGATATTAACTATAATAATATTTCATTTCTAATGATAATGTCATCAAACCACCTCAAGTTTCGTAGATTTGAATATCCAATACACAGCTGTACTCAGAAAATTATTATACACTGCAGAATGAATTTTTAATAAAAAATTGAATTGAGCTCTAAATATGTCGGCAATCCTGCAGGTCATGGCATTCGTGTAATAGCCTATTGTTTATTGTAGTGTGTGTTTTGTTCCGAAATTCAATCAAGTTCGGCCGTGATTCGATAAAATTAGTTCTCAAAACTGACAACAGATGGATTTTGGAAAATAGGAAAATTATGTAGGAAAATTGACATTTCACTGAAAACTACTACTTTTCCGAAGATCTTTGGGTTCCAAGCTTCAAAATGAGGGGCCATTTATTAAAATCCGTTCAGCCGTTTTCCCGTAATTTCCATTACCAGTTCAAATTATATATATAGATTCAGTTAAGAGTAAATTAAAAAGAAAATCTCTCATGAAAAATATTCTTTTTGACTTATGTGCCTTTTCCCGCCGACCAGAGATTTTTTCAGTGGTTATTATGCTTAAAAAAACATTGAATAGTTCGTAATTTTCATTGTTTTCAATTGTATTTATCTATGTTTGATTTAATTTACCATTTTTCCATGGTTATATTCCAGTAATGACAAAACTTTTTAATACAAGGATTATTTCATAAGTCATGGCAACTATGTTATATCTTCCAAATGACCAAAAATGTGGTTAGTTCAGTATATCGTCGTTGTTCCGGCAAGAACTCCTATGTGACATATTTATCGATTTTCAGTTTTTGTTCTATTAAATAACTTAAATAGTGATACAGCAAATAATAAAATCCCCTATATGTAATTATATTTCTTTCTTTGGAAAATGTAAGAATTCACAATCTCCTATGCACTACTGCCATAGAAGAATAAATGTATTTTTTCTTCCTATTGAAAAATTCCATATTTTACACAATAGTTATTATGAATTATTTACACAAAATATAAACCAGTGAATGTTAACATAAATTATAATGACTATTACACTCTTACTACGTCATACTACTTTTGACCAATAAAACGGTACGAAAGGATGTATTTAAACCAATCATGGCTGCTTATCACACAATTTTATCGCGTCCCTAGCATTTGTTTAATTTTATCGCGTCCCTAGCATTTGTTTAATTTTATCGCGTCCCTAGCATTTGTTTCTTTGTTTGCCAACATTTGAAACTGCGCTGGTCTGGACGTCAAAAATATATATAAAATTACAAACCACTCCAGTCGATGCACAGCAGTTTCAAATATGACTCGCATTGGCATTCAAGAACAAGAATTAATAAAAATCACTGATCATACCTATGCATCTTCTGAAATCCGATTTACAAATAAATGAAGAGCACCATTCGGAAATCCTGAATAAGTTGAATACACCATGTAGGCTTAAATCAACGAGTTCCACTTCTATTACGCACACGTCCAATATAACATCAATTGAACCACCAACCACATTCAAATTTGAAAATTGTACATTCAATAATTATTCCTTTTAAAATTATTCATTCGGAAATTCTGAATAAGTTGAATACACCATGTAGGCCTAAATCAACGAGTTTCACTTCTATTACGCACACGTCCAATATAACATCAGTTGAACCACCAACCACATTCAAATTTGAAAATTGTACATTCAATAATTATTCCTTTTAAAATTATTCATTCGGAAATTCTGAATAAGTTGAATACACCATGTAGGCCTAAATCAACGAGTTCCACTTCTATTACGCACACGTCCAATATAACATCAGTTGAACCACCAACCACATTCAGATTTTAAAATTGTACATTCAATAATTATTCCTTTTAAAATTATTCATGTTTATTTTTTATGTCATCGTCGTTAATTAAAACTTTTCTAACACTTGTGTATATTAGTTAGGTTATGTTATAGCTTCTGCTCTGAGAGGATAAAAAGAACTTCTGCTATATGATATTATGGATAGTCACGTATCAGAGATTGTTTAATATTAAGATTTATTGAATAGTAATCATTACAGTGTCTGTATAAAGACACTACTGCCATCTAGCATGCATCTAGCGTAATATTTGTAATGTTGAGATGGTACAATAATACATTTGAAGACAGTTGTATTTTCGTAAGTCAATTAATATTTTATTGTATTGGAGTACTTCGTTACTTCTAATCTTTATATACTTTTTTCTAATTGAGTAATAGTCAATTAAATCCCACTCGAGTTTTGATTTTCTCTAGATAAATCAAAACGTCTAGTGAGATTACTGTTGATAAACCACTCAAAGCAGTTGATGATGCCAAATACTTGGGCATCACTTTCGACAGAAAACTTAGTTGGAAAAGACATATAACAAACATCTCAGAAAAGGTTGAAAAGAAACTGCAAATCCTGAAAAGGTTAGCTGGTGCTAAATGGGGCTGCTCAAGGAGAGTCCTTAAAACAACATACAAAATGTATATTAAACTAAACCTCTTGTACTGTTCTGAAGCTTTAATAACAGCAGCAAATGCTAACATCAATAAACTTGAACAAATACAAAATCAGGCTCTTCGCCTAATCACTGGAGCAGTTAAATCCACACCTGTTGATGCCATGCTTGCCTTAACACTGATCCCATCAATAACAACAAAAATGGAAGAACAAGCACTGCTTCAACATGAGAAAATGTTACGACTGCCAAACTCTAAATGGACAGAAAAGAACCTCCCTTCTTCATTCCTTAAAACTCATAGTAGTTTCCTAGAAAAGGTAACACAGATTAAATCCAAATTGAACATTCCTAACACCAGAGAAAATTTACTTATCAGAGAAAATCCATTGGAATTATTGCAACCTACCTTCAGTTTGGAATTAACAGAGGAAATAAGTAAATCAGACACACCAAAAGAAATACAAAAACTTCTAGCACTGGAAACGATCGATACTAGATACCCTACAGAAGAATGGCTACACATATATACTGATGGATCAACCACAGAAAACCTTACTGGAGCTGGAGTTACATGTACACATTTTTCCTTTTATCATTCTGTTGGCAGAGACACAACAAATTATGATGGTGAAATAGAGGCTATACACATTGCTCTCCGACAATTATTAAATCTTCCCTTAAATAAATATAACAAGACAGTAATTCTTTCAGATTCTAAAGCTGCAATTCAGGGAATATGTTCAAATGCTACAAAGAAGTCAACAAAAATAAGAGAATGCTACAAAATGCTAACACAACTCCAAAAAGTTAATAAGATTGTCCATCTCCAATGGATTCCAGAACACTGTGGAGTCATGGGGAATGAAACCGCAGACACATTTGCAAAGAAAGGCACAACAATAAAACAAAAGTCTAAATTTAATTTCTCATATTCCTCAATAAAACGCTTGATCACTACAAAATTTTCTCATTCATACCTACAAGAAATAGAATCAAATGCTAAAGACAAAAAATGGATTACACTACTTTCCAACCCAGATATTATCCCCCAGAGACCAAGGAAAACAGCAGTCGCAGCCTTCAGACTATTGACAAATCATGACTGTCTAGCAAGTCATCCCTACAGAATAGGTATCTCAGCTTCACCCATATGTGTCCTGTGTAACGATCCAGCAGAAATGAATGAAGACCACTTGAAGACCTGTGAAGCATTAAGATCAGAAGAAACTACAGTTCAAAAGTATTGGAAAGCACGACTACTAATGGCTTCATTGCCAAATGCAAGGCACTAGACATCAACAACAACAGCAACAATAGTTATTGCAGGAACAACAATGATATACATTTGAAAACCTGTTGTACACTGTACAGGATGCTAATGCCAGATTGCATCTGTGTGCATTGGTGGCTAGTTGACAGCACATGCAAAAGTTAGTATGCTAGAGGCTGTGCTCCAAGATGGATGTAGGTAAAGTTGAACAGCAGTCATACGTGAAAATTGCAGTTTTTCTTGGCACGAATGCTCGTCAGTGCCATTCTGAGCTACGAGAAGAATTGGGTGATAGTGTGTTGGAACATCCTCCCCACTTGCCTGATCTCATTCCACAATTGAAGAAGCCAGTGCGTGGGAAGCAATTTACAAACAGGACGTCTTAATGTTTCGACAAGATGTGGCACACATAGACGAATCGCACACACCCAATGGTATTCAAAGCCTGCATCATCATTGGCAAAGATGTATGGAAGCCTTGGGGGATTATTTTGAAAGGTTTTAGCTGTGAGTAATGTACTTTGTTTCCTTTTGTGCATAATAAAACAATGATTTCTATTTACACATTTTTCAATTTCCCTTACCCATTGCCTCCTGTATCTGGACCCAATTTAGTACTAGCATTCCAGTGACCTTCAATTGCATATAGTGAATTTCTATTCCTGCAGCTATATTGGGTGATATAATATAGTTGCCATGACTTATGAAATGACCCTCATAATGAATGAATGAAAATGATAGAGATCTGTTGAGATGTCACAGGAGAAGCAAAGTACCCAGGGAAAAACCTCCGGAACACGAGCTTACCCAATACAAGTTATAAATTCAGGATGAAGTGGGATTTGAACCCAGGCATATAAGCCCAACATGTTAACATTGAACCTCTGGCGGTTTATTTCAGTGTGTATAAAATACAAATGCAATGGTAGATAATGTATGATTCACATGTTCTTTTATTAAATGCAACCTCTTCTTCATTGTATTAAACTAATTATTTTTAAGCTTGCAGAGTAGGTATTATTACTTCTTAAGTAGTGTGTAATTTAAAATACAGAGATTTTAGGCACTGTAACAGTCTAGGATTTAGAGGTGTAACATTTAATATAATGTGAAAATTACTGTATGTAATTAGAAATCCTTAAATAAAGAGATTCTTGTGGTCTTTATATATAATTGTATAATTTATTCAGATGATATTGATGTCCATTGAAAAGGAAAGAAAGAACTTTAATTTCCCTGTATGATAAACATTCAACTCCTGAGAATTTGTCATTTTCAACATACGAGGTTCTGATAGAATTTGTTTTCAAACAAAAAATTTTACAACAGTGTGTCTTTGATTTTATTTTATTTTAATAAACAATACATAAAAAAGTGCACATAAATTATAGATTGTCTATACATAAATATTTAATTGCAGTAAATTTTGTTGTATTAGGATTCATCATGAAATGCTCATTTCTAATATGAATTAGTTTATGAATGCACATTCACACTTAAGAAACAAGACTCTCATAGCATCATTCTTGAACAGTGGAGAAATAATTGTAAAGATGACAAATGGATGTTTGAAATCGGAATATAATACAAATTACAGTATATTAAAAATGTCTCGTCAACTCAAGATCCTTTCCGACAATTTTAACCTCTTTCCATTTTATGAACCCTGAAGAATTAACATTTACTGAATAAGAATTTTCGTATACTATGAGCGAATGAAATACAACAATAATTGTTTATAATAGTAGTATTATAATGCATTTTTTTAAAACTAATGCATTCTTTGTACTTGTCACAATTTAGAATTTACAAGTAATGAGAAAATTAGAAAGTGGCAAATTAGCTGGGAAGGAAATATATACTGTATTACATATTACATGTGTTATTGTTGTACCATTTGAAGAATTGTTGGGAAAACAGTAATTCTAGTATTGATAATATACCTTGAAAAAAATCGTAAAGAGTTCTAGTTTACAAATTACACAGATTGAATTCAACTACATTGTAGTTACTATCCAATTATTTAAAAATTACGTGTTACAGTACTCTATGATGGCAGTTCTGACTCCAACAAAAGTGTTAACATACGGTACTATGTTAAATACAATAGATATTTTGATAAATGTTTATTGTAATTAAATATAACTGTTTTGGTTTCATTTGTTCTATGAAACAACATTTCATCATAGAAATTCTTTAAAATATTTTGTTTTTCTGGACATAGTTTATAATTACGGTTTTCAAAATTTTTTTATACACTGAATTTTATTTTACAAGTTTCTGTATATCTATGAAGCAAGATAACACAAATATGTCATGCATTCCTTACGAACATATTAAATATTCATTACTAAGCATGCATGTAAATACACAACGATCAATCATATTTTGAGTTTAGTAAAATGTCTTCCTTTTTCACCATTTTGTCCTTCAATGACGTTTTATATTTTAGCATCAAGTCACCCTGGTCCCATCACACATTCCTGATCCATACCTTACCAATCATACTGGTATACTGGTATAACAAAATTATTTAATAGCCTAACGGTAATTTGTATAAAGCAATCAAATACAGTATGTGAAAGTGGTGTATTTTTTCTAAAACATTAATCATGTCCATTTAACTGAAGTTTATATACTAAAGATAATACAATTCTGTGCATGATTAGCCTTTTATCTATTGAACTTTATCTTCCTTGTCAAGAGTTTCATACACTTCAAACTGTTTACTCTAAACTATGATTTTTTTTTTATTTTTAAAGTGTGTTGTCAGTGTAACTTCTGCCACTTGGATTGACTCTTTTGTACAATATGTTCATAAAGTCATGTTCGAGTTTTAAATGACAATGTAATTTCAATGAAACATGGTAGAGATGTGAAACAGCCACTAAATGAAATAATAACTCTTAAGTTTATGTTGTCATGATTGCTATGGTTAGCTACCAATCTATGGTCTATAGTCAACATGAGAATGTGGGATTATGAAAAACACATGCCTCTGTTGAACATGAGGCACATAGCTCAAAAGTTAATGTGAGTTGTGCTCTTGCAAAAGATAAAGTGATTGGTCACTTATTAGCAGAACCCACTGTAACCTTGCAGACGTACCTCAGTATTCTGGAACTGTTTGCAATACTCTGTATTTCCAACACCAACATAAGCTTTCAGAAGATGATGCTTCTCCGCACTTTTCTGGCCTACGTCGAGAATTTCTAAATGAAACATTTCCACACAGATCGATTGAAAGAGGTGGATGGAAACATGGCCACCACGGTCTCCGGACCACACTAAATTATTACTTTTGGAGTTATGTCAAGCAAAGGGTGTACAGTGTACCAATTAATGATATTAATCATCAGAGAAAATGAGAGAAGTTATCACATCCATCGCTTCTGATTATCTGTCATGTGTGGCAGGAATTGGAGTAATGCTTTGATACTTGCTGGACTACAGGAACCCGCATCGAACTTCACTGAAGTAAAAACTTGAGAAGATATTCTTCCATTTTGTGTCTGTTTCTTATCACTGTCGTGTTTGTTTACAATTATCATTTAAAACCCTACCATGTCTTTATGAACACACTGTATTTACTATTAATTCCAGTACATGGCAGAGTTTTGTATCTGATTTATTTATGATCTCTTGTAATTATATTCTTCTCAATCATTCCCATTCAAAAGAGTGAATTCTCAAAAGTTAATACCTAAAATTGGGGAGTGGTTATTTACAAGTTAATTTTAAAGTGAGGTATTTTGATGGAGTCGAAGTAAAGAAAAACGGTCATACTAAATGTAATTATCACATTCTGCAGTAAAATAAGTCTCAGAAGTTAACATAATTTACAGTTCTATTTATATCGTAATGTTTTCCGTATGGTCCTCCATAAATAATAGCGCCTCACTCCAGGATCTACAGTGTCGTCTTCCCCATCAAGAGAGACATCTCTTTTATACAGGTCCCCTGTGTTCACCATCACCGGACTGATACTTTGACGATTATTTTTCTCGTCTGGCTGTATCAAGATAGGACTCTGTGCCCTCGCATTTGCAATCCCGTCAACAAATCGTCTCCTTGCCTGTCTCTGTTTCCATCTACAGACCACAAAAATCGCTAAGAATCCGAGAATAGCAAGTCCCAGAATTGCGGAACTTACAATGATAGCCGATTTGACATCAGAAGGCAAGCCGCCTTCTGATTCTCTCTCATCTATATCATCTCTGTATAGAATATCGTATCTGTTGTCTTTGTCTCTACTGCTGTGAATCGGTCCTTTAATGCTTCCGCTTCCGGAGCCTCCAACTTCACGTACTTGACCTATATTTTCCAGCAAAACAATACCGTCAGTTATGTCATTGTTGATCTGGGATGGTGCTGGTGTCGAGGCTATCCTTGATGTAATTAAAGGTCTTCGACCAGCACTGAAATATGGATTGTTGGGATCAAATGAATAGATGGTGTCTGGATGTGAGTAAGTTGATTTCCATGATGGTACAGAATAAGGGTTGCTTGGAGGAGGGATATACGGAGGTGGATTATGAGGTCTATGTCGTAGTGTGTTGTAGATATCAGATTTATGTGGGAATGTATGCTGTATATGGTCTGGATCTTCAGCAAAATTCCTAGGATATTCTTCACTGTTCGCTGGCTCCTGTGTGGAGGTGTATGCGAAAGACTGCTTCACGCCTGGTTTTTTCTCATGGTGTTGCGACCCTCTGTCAGTGTTTTCTAAAAAACGAAACATTTCTTCAAGGCTTGGAATGATATTTGTATCTTTGTTGTTATTATTTGTTGAGGTTTCCTGTTTAACATCTGCAGGAATGCTGTACCTTACTTCATTGCTGTTAGTGTTGTAACTGGATTCTCCTTCATCATCTTCATCGGAATGATTCTTCTGTTGTCCAGATTCCCTGAATATTTCTGCAAGATGTTGCTGACTAGATCCTCTCTCGCGATGTTCTATCAGTTCTGCTAGTGTCATATTTCGAGATGCTAAAATTCTTGCGAGACGGATAGAACCAGTATCAGTTCTTAAAAATTCCAAGATTTCATCTCTTGCACTCGTAGCCTTTGGTACATTGTCATTTTCTGTTTCTTCTGATTTATTGTTTGGTGGTTCAGTGTAGAATGGAATAACTTTATGCATAGGTTCATCAGTATGTTCTG